>NC_079438.1:59474936-59727436 GCF_903798145.1 Danio aesculapii
GTAGCACACATATTCTGAATGCCTTCAGCAGAATTCAAATGAGCCATTTTAATCTAGATTAATCTAGATTAATTTCAAAATCTCATTTTATTAGGTGTATCCATATAAATGGCCCACCCTGTATAATGATTATTTAATTTCTGCTTCTGAATACTGTTTTGACTCCTCAGTAAATAATAAATAATTGTTGATTTTCAGCATTTGTCTGTTGTACTTAACTATGCATGTCATTTTTTAAATGATGTTTTATGCAGATACGCTCCCCTACAGAATCATCCCAATTGATCTAAAACTAGGAATTCTTTACAAGCTATTCAGGTCATCTGCTGAAATAGCATTTATATCACAATATATACCGCAGTCAATGAAAATATGGCAGTCAGTTTTTTCCAATGCAGTTTTAACAACATTTTTGGCTGCTTTTCCAGACATTTCTGTGCATCTCAGGACTCTAAAATACCTACATATGTGTTCAAAAGATGAATGAAAGTCTGAGGAGATTGAGATGACACAAGGGAGAGTAATTAATAACAGAATTATGTTTTTTTTTCTTTAATATTTTTTCCCATAATCACCAATAAAATAGATAATTAAAGGAAACATGCATGACTGCGGGCTATCATTGTACCTAATTAGATCGTGTCTGATTGCCTTGGCACTGAAGGAAAAGTACTTTTATAACCGGATAACACTCACTTACACTCAACCAGAAAAATTCATTAGGCAGATTTGATATTGCTTATTAAAGCGTCGCAAACGGCGGAGAAGAGATGCAAGATGTTGCGCATTTACAGACTCTCCGCTTCATTACAGCCACATAGAGCCCAATGGAGAAAACACTTCCACATGTGTGTGTGTGTGTTTGTGCGTTCACAGTTTGTTGTGGAGACGGAGCTGAAACACACAGATATGGAAAGCATTTCAGCAAAGTACAATAAGAGTGTTTTTTTAAAGCAGGCTCTTTGAAGGGCCGTAATTAAGACCAGTCTGTGCTAATTGAATTAAAGCCCAAGATGCTCCCGATTACTTCTCGCCCACTACAAAGAGGAAGCTGTCACTTTATATGTACTGTAATCTTTCTAATAGAAACAAGCAACAGTCTAGCGGAAAAATAGGCATATTAGATGTATAGAAGGACAGTGTGTGATCTCCAATTTCAACCCATTTTTAAAATGTATTCAACACAATATACAGTGTGTGGTGTTAATATTAGTCAAAGATGAACAGGGGTTATATTACAAACGCTTATTTTTGGCATGTTTACAAAAAGAAGAAGGTAACACTTTGGTTTAGGTCACAATGCATGCTATTAACAAGCTTATTAAACTGTTAATCAGCCGTTTATTAATAGTCAGAAGATCATAAGTATAAGATCATACTGTAGAACTACTAATGAACAATTCAGCAGGTAATAAGCCTAAAAGGTAAAAAAATGCTAGGTTGTTTTAACCCAATGTTGGGTCAAATATGATGTACTATTATAGATCGCTAGAGAACATTCATTATCCCCCGGAGTACAATCCTGTCACCATATGAACTACAAATCCTGTCATGCACCTCACTCACGCCAGTTCCGGTTCACCTTTGATTACATTCACACTCAGCTGGTAGCTCATCCTAGACTGATTACACAGACTATACGGCTCACGTTGACCCACTCATTGCTGAAAAGTTACACATTTTGAAGCGTTTTCCTGGTTTAGTCTCTCCGTGTTTGACCCTTGCCTTGTTCTCTTGTCTACGTCGTCTGACGCCTTCATCGACCATTTGCCTGTTACCTGACTACGCTTCCGGATATCCTTGTATGAACCCGTTTGCTCCTGTATTTGACCATTGTTTGACTATAAATAAAGCTGCATGTGGATCCTCTCTCCGTTGTCACTTGACTCCCTTGTGGTTACAATGTTGGGTTAAAAAGTGTCATTTACATTTAATTGAAAACCTCAACCCAACATACATTAGTGTTAATGTTACATGCATTTACCATGTTTTCTGTGTAGAAAATTACACTTTGGAATATTTGACACCAAAATCTGATGTCTGAGCCATGAAAAACAAGATTTGTTTGGTCCACAATGAGTCAGTTATACTGTCAGTATAATTGTGTTGCTCTAAATATTAATTTAAGGTCAAATATTTAATTTTTAAAATTAACCCAACATTGGGTTTGTCCATACTGTATATGACACAGCATTTATTACAGTGTATTATGATCATTTGGTATAATAATATCAAACAATCAGTCATAATACAGCCCAAAAACAACCCTGCACATTATAACCCAGACAAAAATACAATCTGGTGATCATAACGTTTAGGTTACTAGAAATAACTCACTTGCACCTGTATGTTTACTCTGCACACTGTAAAAAAGTGAGTAAACCCATTGCAACTTTGATTTAACTTAATTTTTATAATTATGCAAATAGTTCATTTCAGGGACGTTACTAGACCTGTTATTCATTCATTCATTTTCTTTTCGGCTTAGTCCCTGTATTAATCTAGGGTCGCCACAGCGGAATGAACCGCCAACTTATCCAGCATATGTTTTACGCAGCGGATGCCCTTCCAGCTGCAACCCATCACTTGAGAACACCCATACACACTTATTCACACACATACACTACGGATGATTTTAGCTTACCCAATTCACCTGTACCACGTCTTTGGACTTGTGGGGGAAACCAGAGCACACAGAGGAAACCCATGCGAATGCAGGGAGAACATGCAAACTCCACACTGAAATGCCAACTGACCCAGCTGAGGCTCGAACCACTGACCTTCTTGCTGTGAGGGGACGGCACTACCTACTGCGCCACCGCGTCGCTAGACCTCATTTACTGGGGCATTCAATTTAGGCCGTCAGTGTCAAGTCTAAAACAAAAGATAATTCTTTATATATATATATATATAGTTTTTTGTGTTTTCTTGCCATATGAAATGAATGCTCAAGATTTCTTAGAAGATCTTAGCATATCACTCCAGTTGTGTTAGGACTGAGCCCAATGGATTAATTATTTATTATGGTTATTTATTTGGAATAATAATTGTATAATAATAATACTTTTATACTGCTACTAATAATAACTGTATTTCTTTATTTTATTCAAAATAGCAATTCATATTAGGGTAAACCATTTTTTGTTGTTGTTATGGATCCTGTGACCCAAGTAGAGCTTTATGTATAGCAACACCCCTGGTTCATTACCTCAAAAATTTAAAGGTAACAGGTTTACTCTCTTTTTTTCTTAAGTAAACTAATTTGACAGTTTTGGAGCATTTGCAAAAATCCACTTTAAATTAAAAGCTTACTTTGCTTTACTTACTACACTTTGGCTATGTATTTTACATTTCGACATACATTTACATTCAACATACTCATTGATTATTGTGTCATCACTGCAAAAAAACTGTTCAAAAACCCAAAGGGAAAGCTTTAGCACACACAGTTATCGTATAAATGGACATCTTATTGTTCTGAAAGTCACAGTGTCCTGGAACGGCATGAGGACGAATAATTAAATGACAAACGGCATCCCTTTCATTTTTATGTAGAAAAAACCCTCTCGCAGCCAAACATACAGGAACAAATCTTAACTTCTAAAAAAAACTGATGGTTTGCAATGACTTCCAAGAATCTCGAATCTCTTCTGAATCTGCAGCGCTTTCCAGATTGACGATTGCTTTACTGTGCATGTTTATGGTGTTCATCCGTGACGCTGAGCATGAAACACACACACAAACACACACACGCGCGGATGCGAATCTGTAATTAATTAGTGCTGTTCTGCTATTAATATCCTCTCTCTGTCTGATGGGCTTTGTGTGGCAGCGAGTACACAGTCAAAGCAGCCAGATATTCAACAACACTTCACTTTCTCCATAATTTCTGCTCTCTGGCTGGAATCAGGCTTAATGTAATACTGTATTTATTGTGCATTGTTTGGCACACGTTGAGCATGAATTCTCCAGCGGTGCAAGCAGGAGGTTTTGTTATGCTGGAAAACTCTGGGACTGATGTTTTATACACATGATTCCTATTTATACCACACTACTGCTGAATGCTTGATTCTGATTGGCTGATGAGCATACAGTACTAAGGTTTATTGTCAGATAAAGGCACAGCTAAAGTAGTTCTGGCAGGTTTTGAGCGCATTACAGCTCTATATCACTTTGCTGAATGATTAGAGTTATTTCACAGCTACAACAGTCAGAAATCACATCACAACACGATAGAAGGAGGAGGAGATGTGGAAGAAACTAGTGCTACACACAGGAGACGTTTGAGGAGGACAAACACCTGACAAATAAACCAAAATAGGGTCATTCTGACAACGTAGCCCTATATACTTTTCTGGAGATCGCGAATTAGGTAGCCAGAAGTACGAATGGCTGCATTTCGTCTTCAAAACGAATGCAATGTGGCGGTATGACGTCGTTTCTTTTCGCTCTACCAGCTGACCGCTTACCTACGTGTGGACAGCTTTTCCGCTGTTACCAGTTTGTCCAGTGAGGGGTTGACCGCTACAATGCAAGTCGAGTCTGGCGAAAAATGGTTCCAGAAAGCAGGTAAGACAAACAAAAGGCAAAAACTAAAATAAACAAGTAAATAACAGGGTGAGAATGTGGTAAAATCAGAAAACATGGTAAAAATCAGGCAGCTGTAAGGGCTTTTCTTTTTCTGGATTGCTCTCTAAAACACTATCGGTTGGGTTTAGGGAAGGCACTTCAGGGGATCGGTCGGTCGTTCAGCCAGTTGACAGTGCGAATGGCACTCTCGAGAGAAATTTGAGACCTCAAAAAGCCGATACAACTACCTCTGGTGGATTCTTGGACGTATTTGGCACTCTCCAGAAATGTATATAGGGGTACACAATCAGAATGGGCCTGGGTTGAAATAACCTCTCTAATACAGCATCTGAACAGTGGATTTAGCAGCTGTGATGGAGACCAGAGGAGAAGAGCAATAATAGACTCTTAATAAACATATAAAACGGTGTTGGGCTGTTGATTGGATGCTGACATGTGGGTGTGGCTCTTAGATGTATGCAAATGAACATTAGTTTGTTGGGGAGGAGCTTAAGCAGACTAAAGTCAATCTTTTTGCAGTGAATTATGACTTTTGTATATACAAATGTTTACAAATTAGCTGCATTTCAGGTTACTCTTTATATTAAGGTACAATTCTCATTAATAATAAACTATTATTAATGACTTTTAGCTCAATAAACTCCTAACCGTATGCTCATTAATAGTTATTATGGTAGTAGTTGGGCTTAGGTGTTGGATTAGGAATGAAGAATAAGATCATGCAGCATATGTGCTTTATAAGTACTAATAAACAGAGAATATCTTAATAAAAGGCAGGAAATAAGACACTAGTTAATAGTGAGAATTGGTATTTAATCTAAAGAGTTAACCAATTTAGAAAAAAGTTAAACTTTCCATGACAGATTAATATATACTCCGTCTGTATTTATAAATACTTCTATATTTACTATATATCTATACTCACTATTTCAAATGCATCAACATTCAACTAGATATGTTATTATTCAGTGAATCATGTTGAGACTTTAACTTACTTTCTTATTCTCCAATCTCTTTCTGGATGACCTGGAAGAAATAAAATGACATTGTATAAATAATCTGCATCTTTACAGGACTAAAAGTAAACCCTAAGAAAACCATCATCGCAGTGCCACTCACATTATCTTGAGAAGATGTAAAAACGCAGAAGACAGCTTTAAGTGATCTGCCAGATTATGAGTGTGCTTTCTGCAGACGTCACAGGCCTGATTCTCCTCAGATTAGCTGTGATGTTTCCAGATCTTCGTGGGAGGAAAGCAGAACAATGCTGGCTTTTAGTTCAGCTCCGGGACGCAGCCATCAGACGCTCTCTGTGTGGCCCACTTGAACATAGGACTCAACATGTTTTGCATGAAGCTTCCCATAGGAAAGCAAGAAAACTTACAAGTGAGAGCTCTTAAATATCTCACTTGTTGGCTATAAACAGCAGTGAGATTAAATGCAGAGAGAGTCAGATGTTTCTCTGGAGAAAAGCAGCTCATGTTTACTCCTTTAGGAAGATACATCACAATCAATAGTCAGAGGGACGTTTCAGATTATAAAACTTGAGAGAAGCCACTGACAGAGACTCTTCATGCTCCTTTACCAAAACAGGCTTTAAGATTAATATATAACATTGAACACTTTAGTTGAAGTACCAATTCTCACCATTAACTGGCGTCTTATTATCTGCATATTATTAAGATATTGGTTATTTATAAGCACTCTTATTCTACATCCCTAATCCTACCCGACACATAAACACATCTATCTTACTAACTATCAATAAGCAGCTAGTAGTAGTGATAGTTAATGGCTTATTATTAGCGAGAATTGTACCTTAAATCAAAAAAAGTGCGACCAAACTGTCTTTTAAACTGAAAAATTGCATCAAAAACACACACATTACTCTGTAAAGTCTTCATAAAATCACAAATTGCAGTTCTTAATTTAACATGCATATTTATAGTGATTATTCTGACCAATTTATCTGTGCATTATTTTCAAAAGATTCTTATAATCCCTCATAATCTTTAATTAAATACCTTAACACCTCTGGAAATGACATCACTTCTCGCGTGGACACTCAGAATCGCACAGCGTTTTCCATGAAGTATGAGGTGGTCATAAGGTGGTGTCTGGTGCCCACGGAGAGGAGAGAGTGTGTCCCAGGCGGTTTGCCAAGCCTACAAACCTGCATAAAGCACAGTAAAAATGATAAGATATTGCTTTACAGAAACATGTTGAGTGTTGATGTCAAAGTGTCTGGTGCATACGGAAAGGAGTGCCTTTAAAGTCTGCGTGAACTAGAAGTTGCTAAAATTTCTATTTGAGTATGTTAATGTACTGTATAATGAGTAGATGGCAGGGCTTAATTTTGTGCATCATTCTTCCAAAGCAAACTAACAATAAAAGGGGCATGGATACGGTTACTGATATGCAGTTGAGTATTACCAAAGATAAGATTACCACATCAGTTTTTTTATTAATGGATTACACTGCTCATATTCATTATTCACTTTAGAGTCAGAATGAAATGAAAATGTATAATTATATGTATTAAATGCATATGATGTATCTTTGCACTTCATTATTTAGCAAAAATGTATTTGCCCTCAGAATCTTTAATCAAATATCATAACCTTCCCTCCATCCTTGCATTGACTTCACTTCTGATTACATGGAATGCCTTTAGGGTGGAGCTATCAGTCATTCAGGGACAATCAGCATTTTAGGGTGGGGCTATCAGTCATTTTGGGGCGGGGCTATCAGTCCTTTAGGGTGGGGCTATCAGTCATTCAGGGCGGGGCTATCAGTATCAAAGGGCGGGGCTACCAGGATGTGTCTTGTTTCTGCTCAGACTTCATCCATTCATCAATCTTCCAACAATCCAGTGGGTTCCCACAGGTTGAAATCATGCACCACCCAATATTTTTTTCATAATTTCAGAAGTGATTCAAATAGAGGTACATCACGATAGAGGAAAAAAAGGACGATCTTATCTTCCAGTTCAGTGCAATTTTATGAAATACAAAGTGAGCTAGCAAAATAAACATGGCAGATTTTGATTTCACACAGACTTTAAGATATCAGAGAGCAGCTTCAGAACAATAACATTTTCCCATGATGCTCCCACGCCAATGCGGCTGAGTGTGTGTTCACAGGGGATTCCCTGAAGAGCAGACAGACTGCATAATGCTGTAATGACAGGGAGCACCGCAGCGTGTGTGTGTGTGTGTGTGTGTGTGTGTGTGTGTCAGCTGTGGTCTCTGCTGCTCAGTCCAGTGTTTCCACTGCAGGGCTGTATCAGTGACGCATGTGAGCTTGACTGTGATCTGCAGCTCTAAATGTCACATCGGTCTGAAACAGAAGAAACTCTTAATGCAGTCGCATGCAGAGATGAGTCACGGACGCCCCCTCCCATCACTTTACAACAAATACTGTTAAATCTGCTTCAGTGGCATTTGTCCTGACTTATTTCCACAGAAGTGAACACAGGTCACAGGAAATCCACAGCGACCTTTGGCTTCTGTCATGGACATTTAAAGCGAGAAACAAACTACGCAAACACACACGCAAATGCTCATCCAATGCATTTCAGTGCTGCGGTCCCAATAGCTAAAATACGTTCATGCGTTGCTGTGACGCTAACAATATTAGAGTTTTAAATAAATAACAATTTTCAGTAACACTTGAGTATAGAGATCAATTCATACTACTAAAACTAGTGTCTTATTACTTAGTACTTATAAAGCACATATTCTGCTCAATCCCTAATCCTAGCCAATACCTAACCCCAACTACTACCTTAATAACTAACAATTAGCAGCAAACTAGTAGTTTATTGAGTTAAAAAAGTCACAGTTAATGGTTTATTGATAGTGAGGATTGTACATAAAAATGAAGTATTTTAATGTACAATTCACACTGTAAATTCATGATGAGATGAATGTGTGTGTTTTTGGTGCAATGTGTGATAAACCAATCAGAATGTCCCACTCACAAAAGTTCGGTCACACAAATTCTCACTATGTTAACAAACCATTAACTATACTTTTTAGTTAATTAGCTGCTTATTAATAGTTAATAAGGTAGTAGTTGGGTATAGGTATTGGCTAGGATTAGGGATGTAGAATAAGAGCATACTTTTTAAGTGCAAATAAATCATTGGAGATAAAGTATGTGCCCAGGGCTACATTTCTGAGAACTGAGAAATATGTACATCAGACTACGCCTTCTTGCGCTCCACTAGAGGGTGGCGTGTACATTTTTGACAATCTCAAATATACAAATGCTGGGACACATTTCCTCATACGTGCTATTTCTCATAAATGAACCAGAGAGTGCAGCCATATGTACCAGTGAGCACATATTTGAAAAATGTAGGCCTGGGAACATCCATCCAATGAGCCAATGCTGTAATAAATATTCAATAGTAAATGTTTACTATTAAACTGTCACTTAAATTGTTACTTAGTTAATAAAACGAATGAACTGATTGATTGTTTTTGCCTATTTTTGATTGATCTGTGCTTCGTGATGTCTGCAGACCTCAACTTGAACTACGTCCTAAAAGTTACCAAATGTGTGTAACAGAAGAGTGTACAAACATTGGGACAACCTACTTCCTCATTAATGGACCATTATGTTGCTCAGTTACGAGCCGTGTCAATCATCTCGACACATCATCCACATTTCTTTCATATTTAATTACCTACAATATTGTAAATTCATCAGCAGCAGGTTAATCTGCCATTCACAAGTCTTTCATGGGAGGAAATCTCCTCAGGTGTTTGGATACTTCAGTAGTCAGAAGTTAATATCCAAACACATCGTTACAGAACTTCACACTGTTGTTGCAGATGAACTATAACAAAGAATACATGATTTAAATATTTTCCAGTTGGCTAGATATTAATTAACAGTCATACAAATATCTTTACCGAAGCCTTTCTAGTTGATGGTTGGTCTCGCGTGTCTGCCATATTTGTAGTTTGTTTACACTTTTTTTTTTAACAAGTGTTTTTATTAGTTTTACATTTTCCAATAATTACCAAAGAACACAACAATAAAAGGAATAAGCATTATAAGACAAAGAAAATAATGGTTATAATAATTAAAATAAACAAAAATAGATAATAAAAAACAAATTAAAATTAAAGAAAAAAAAGTTATTATTAAAAAACAATTAGGGTATATAAAGGGTTTCAATGAAAATACAAAGAGACAGTCAATAGGGGTAGTGAGCATTTTAAGCATCAGAATCCCCATTATATTGGTCCAGGTGATCAAGAAATGGTTGCCATATACTGTAAAACTTAGCAAGATTATCAATAATTCCATAACGGACTCTTTCCATGTGCAATATTTGAGTAAGATAAGTTAACCATGTCTTAAATTGAGGAACAGAATCTGATTTCCACAGTTTCAGAATGACACTCTTAGCAATAATCATTCCATAAATGATGGTGCTTTGTATGAACACATTAGGATCCAGCAGAGAACTAGAGTACCCAAATATAGAAATTTATGGGTCGAGTGTAAAGGTAAAACCATACATATCGGAAAACCATTTAAATATGTCACACCAGAAATCATAAAGTTTTGCACACGTCCAAAAAAGGTGGGTCAGGGAGCCTTCAGCAGACTTACACCGGTCACATGTAGGGGAGATGGTAGGGAAAATTCTGTGTAATTTAGATTATGAGTAGTGCAGTCTATGCATTACTTTAAATTGAATTAACTGATGCCTGGAATTAATAAAACAAGATCGAATTCTACTGAGACTTTACTCTCATTTATCAGTCTCAATCTGTATACCCAGTTCCTCTTCCCAAGCATTCTTCAAATGAACTGTAGAGTAACTCAGTTCTTGAGAAAACACATCTACAAAATCTGAAATCTAATGTTTGGAATCAGGCGAGCCCAATAGTAGCCTGTAAACCTTTCTTTCATCTGGCAGTGATTCAAAATTGGGTATTGCGTGACTTACATAATTTCTAATCTGTAAATGTCGAAAGAAGTCTTTTGTTTCCACTTTTTACCCGAGTTTGTAGTTCTAATCATATTTACGTCCAATACACAATGTTTTGTGAGCAATATTAGCAGTTACAGTATGGACGCTTCTACATTTCACAATTCTACTAGAAATAGTAGAGCATCTGGGAGCCTTTGGAGTACTCTTTTCAACATACTACAGTTTGTGACACACTCATTCTATTTTTGAATACTATTTAGGACGGATAGTATGCGAATTAGGACTCAGACTGACTTTACTCTGGCAATATAAAGTGTAAATTGTTCTCAGGTGTGGAGTTTGTCTAAACACATGTCAACAGGCTGCTGTTAGAGGCCGTTTCTCAGCTCATTTATTCTCATGGACATGGCAGATGAACTTTCAGAGGCACAGTTACTGAAGATCTGCTGCTGCTTTTCTGCATAGATGCTTTTACTGAAGCGCTGAGGATAAAATGATGGATGGATGTTTGTGACTTGAGATGACGACAGTTATAAATGCACTATAATCAGTCTCTGGTTCACACCTCTCTTCTCTGCAGTGTTTGGAAATGTGTTGATCTTGTTTTTTTTCCCTTAAACTATCATCATGAAATATTTGACAAAGATTTTGTACTGTTTTTGTATTTTGTACTACACAAAAATCATTTTGTGGGTTTAATATGTATTGTAGTGCCTAAAAAAAAGCGCATTACAAATAAATTGTACTGTTGGCATCACTACTTTTAGTTTAATATATCGGGAATTAGATTCAGAAAATCTCAGATATGTATGGTCTGGACAAATGTGATTTCTTTAGGTACCTGCAAACCAGGACCCTACTTTAATAGCGAGATTAGATGTTTGAAGAACCATCCCCCCGATTTAATTGATTTAGTTATTGACATCTACAAGAACAAAGACAATAGGAGACTAGATTCAAAATTGTATTCTGCCATCCAATCCACCAAGGAAGACTCAACAAGTGACATCAGACTAAAATGGGAGAGAGAATCCAACCTAGTTATCTCAGAGGAAGATTGGTTGAATATCTGCGCAGTCCACCTCTTCCAGCTCTGTCATGTGGAGAGATTTCTGCTGGAGGAATCTTACCAGATACTTTATAACCCCCAAGTTAACATGTATGCAAATGGGGGAGAAGGACGGGGGACAGTGCAGGAGGAAATGTGGAGAAGACTTGGCACACCACTTTCACATATTCTGGAGTTGCCCAGTCATTCAGTCATACTGGCAGGACGTAATGCAAGTAATGCGAAATATTTTTGGTGATGATGTGGACTTATACAACAATTTATCTGGGAAATATTGCAGCCAACTTAACGGTAAAAGACAAGTATTTATTAAAAATACTTCAAGCAACCAGTAAGAAAACTGGGCCTTGAAAGTGGCTACAACTGGAACCCCCTACAAAATCTGAATGGTTTTATATCATATCTAATGTTCAAAATATGGAGAGGATGACTTTATCTTTATAACTACTAATGAACAAATACCTGCAATATTGGGAGAAACGGATTGTACTTATGGCCTTACACAGTGTAAACTGACTTCTATATGTATTTGTTAATGTGACCTGCAAGGAAATATGTGACCAGTCAACTCTTCATTTAAGTTCCGATGTGTTTCTGTATTTTTATTTATTTTATTATTATTATTTGAATCTATTATTTATTATTTGTATTTTTTTTCTTTTTTTATTCCTTAAAAAATAAAGAAATAAAAATAAAGTATAAAATGGTAATACTACAGTCATGATCACCAGCAATTGTAACTTCATAGATCGCTGGATCTCACTCACAATCCTTAATCAGAATCAGAATCAGAAAGAGCTTTATTGCCAGGTATGTTCACACATACGAGGAATTTGTTTTGGTGACAGAGCTTCTACAGTGCAACAGAATTACAGAGACAGGACAAAAAACAGATCATAAATATATTTTAAAAAAAATAGAAGTAGTGAGTGCAAATATACAGATTGACAAGTGTATGTACATGTTTATTACTATATACAACATTATATGTGCAGCTGTTATGTGCAAATTGGCATGTAAAGTGTGTTGTTAAATAAGTGTATATGTGTATAAAGTGTATAGCAGTAGTGATGTTGGTTCCACAATTATTATCATCAAGTGTTCATGAGATGGATTGCCTGAGGGAAGAAACTGTTTCTGTGTCGGGCTGTTCTGGTGCGCAGTGCTCTGTAGCGTCAACCAGAAGGGAACAGTTCAAAGAGGCAGTGTGCTGGGTGTGAGGGGTCCAGAGTGATTTTGGCAGCCCTTCTGCTCGCTCTGGATAAGTACAGTTCTTGGGGAGTAGGAAGGGTTGTACCAGTGATTCGCTCAGCAGTCCGAACTATTCGACATAGTCTTTGGAGGTCATATTTAGTAGCTGAGGTCATATTTAGTAGCATATTTAGTAGCTGAGTTTAGTAGCTTATGGACTACAAATCCGCCAGTTCTGGACTACATTTTCACACATGCACTTCACTCACACACACTTGCTCATTTTGACTGATTACACTTGCACCACCTGAGGATTGTCAGACTGAGACTGATTACACACACTACTTAAGCAGCACACACACACTCACTTCCCTTGCTGAGTCTTGTTTTCTGTAAAGTGACAATACAACGCGTTTCTCCTAGTCTTGTTTTCCTGTGTTTTGACCCTAGTGTCGTTTATACTTTTATCCCTGTTCGCCGCATGCCTTCTGACCTCTCGCCTGTGTTTATACTACGATTCTGGACTGCCTTTATACATCTGTTTGCACCTGTGTTGACTATTGCTTGCCTGACTTCGAATAAACCTGCAAGTGGATCCAAACTTCAGCTGTCTGTGTCACTCCCTGTGTTACAACTACAGTATTATCATTATTATTATAGCATATAGTTTGGAGGTGAAGAGAGCTTATTGATTTAAACAGCACTATTATCAATACTTGCTTTCATCAGGGTGACAATATTCAGGGGCAATATAACTCATTCATTCAGCTCAGTCCCTTATTTAAGGGGTGGAATGAATCGCCAACTATTCCAGCATATGTTTTAGGCAGCAGATGCACTTCCAGCTGCAACCCAGTACTGAGAAACACCCATACACACTCATTCACACACATACTCGTACACAACGTCCAATTTAGTTTAATCAACTCATGTGTTTGGAGTGTGGGGGAAACCGGAGCACCCGGAGGAAACCCACGCCAACACGGAGAGATTATTTTTTACCTGTCTAGAAAACGTTGTTTGATTTAAGACTTTGGGCTAAAAACAAGACAATAACATTAATAAGTAAGATTGTTTTACAGCTGCGCACATTCTCTAGTCAAGTTAGTTTTTTTTAGATCACAGCTTTTGTGTGGGAAGTGGTGTGCACATATTTCTGTCCCGCTTTGTGCGTATGCCACATTTACAGATGAATCGATTTCACCAAACCTCCTCCATGCCCACAGATGCCCAGCGCTCTGCCAACACACACAGCTCTGAGGGCGGGATGCCGTGATGATGTCACAGACTCGTGTTTGGAGCTGTGTGGCTAAAACAGGAGCGTCTGAGTGTTGTGTGGATAAATGTGGACTCTTGTGGCTCACTCAGGTTTACAGCTGACACTAAAGGGGGAAATGTATCATCTGTCATCCTTCTCCCAGACGTCTGCTTTCTATATCAGACGGGCATCTCTGGGTGAATCCCACACAGACACGTCTATGGCTGCGTCTACACTAATGCAGATAAATCTGAACATGGTCATGTCCATACTATCATTTACAATTCTTTCCACACTGGAAGGACTGAAAACGCTGTCGTTCATATACTCCACATGCACACAGACGTAAGACGCATTTACCTGCTCATATCCGCCTGCTGTTTATTTACTCTCCGTCTCTTTGAAACAGTAAATGTGACTGTGGTCTGACCTGAGCATCAGCTCCAGTAAACATTCCCTGTGCGCTGAACAGAGGCGATCTCTGAAAACTGGTTTCAGTTTACTAGAATTTCTATGTTAAGCTACTTTGACACAATCTGTATTGTAGAAGCGCTAGACATGAGCTCATAAGATTCTGACAGTACGATAACCTTGGATAAATATATCACCGTTTCACAGTATTGTGATTACTGCTCTAAAATATATTCTTTTTAAATGTCTGGGTAAAAACTAAAGCTGTTTTCCCATATATATTAAATTTTTGAAAGATTTATGATATTTTGGAGCAGTAAACATATCAGGCTAAATAATGAAAATGAATCATTGACTTCTGCTGTCTTCATTAGTTTCCTAAACACAGATTTCAGAAAACGGCGTCTTCGGATATTTTTTTCTGCTAGAGATACACTGAAAAAAATTATTCAAAGATGATTCCTTGGATTTACTCAATTGTTTTACATTAAGTGGTTGTAAACAATTTATTTGAACTGAATTTAAACAAACAAATTAAGTTGAACATTGCTCAAATTAATTTGTTTGTTTAAATTCAACACAAATAAATAGTTTGCAACAGTTTTGCATGCAACACTTTTTTCAGTGTATGGGTGATGTCATGGTTACTACGTCCATATATTTTACAGTCTATGGTTTTAACAAGAGAGAAAGTGTGAAGATGTTAATGCCTGTCTCAGAAAAGTGTACAGTGTGTAGTAGGGTATTGAAGGGTTTTACAGCCTTAAAACATCTATAATAATTGTTCAAAATTACTTTGCAGATTTCACCTATTATGGGATATTTTTACAATGTAATTCGCGTGATTAACAGGTTACCTCGTTTATTATGTATGGAAATAATAGAACACATTTAGTTCGAGATTACTTAATCGATTAATCACAGCACTAGATATAAAATAAAAATACATTAATCTTTATTACTCTATTAAAAATCTTTAAAAATAAATGGTACTGGTGTTGAGTAGATGATGGTTATTATAAATACATAATTATATAAATATTGGTAATTTCCATAAGCAGGAGCGTCTGTAATCACGATTAAAAAGTGAAAGGTCTGAAACTGAGGCTGCTTCTGTCTGTTCAGCAGGTCTCAGCAGAAGTGACCATGTGTAAACCTGTGTGTGTGTAGGTGTGTTTATTTATGTGTGTGTGGGTATTTGTTTTTGTGTGTATGAAGAGTGCATGTGGGTTTGTTTGGGTGTGAATGTTGAGTTTTGTGGTGATGCTCTGAAACCAGCAGATTTCATTTCATTTCACCGCAGAGGAAAAACATTTCTGACTCAATAGTTTGCTCTCCGCTGATGCGTCTGGAGCGGACACACACGGGGGCACAACAAAAGTTTGATGTCTTGACAATTGCCATTTAATCTGCTCCATTTATTCAGGAAACACGCCCACTTGGACTGTCTGTGTGACACTGCTTTTAATGTGACATTTAGAAGAAGGTAAATCTCTTTAGTCACATTTATTTTGAAAAGAAACTTTAAGCAAAACAAAAGAGAGATTGGGAAACACTTTAGTTTAAATATCAATTCTCAAAACAACTTGTGTCTTATAACCTGCCTATTATTCGGACTGTTTATAAGTGTTTATAAACTATAGTCTTATTCTACATCCCTCATCATTACCTGAGTGTATGTGAGTGTTTGTTCGAGTACTTCTGTGTGTGAGTGTTTGTTCAAGTGTGTGTGTGAGAGTGTGAGAGACATTGTTCGAGTGTATGTGTGAGTGTTAATTTGTGTGTGTGTATATGTGTGTGAGTGTATGTTTAAATATATGTGTGTTTGTTCGAGTATGTATGAGTGTTTGTTCGAGTGTGTGCATGTGTGTGTGTGTGTGTGTGTGTGTGTGTGTGGGAGAGACAGGCAGTCTGTTGACACTGGGCGTCTCCGCGGAAAAACAGATCGTCTTGCTGCCGCTTCGTCAGACCATCAGACCCCCACCCTAACACTGCAATTGAACACAGCTGTGTGTGTGTGTGTGTGTGTGTGTGTGGGGTCTCGAACCTGTCCTCACTGTCTATCACTATGCTAAGCTACACTCTACAACACTCGCTGCATTTTTGCGTCATTGTGTTTTCTCTGGGTGTGTGTAATGTGGAGACAGAAGTAAACTCCCAACACACAACAACAACAACAACAGTCCGTAAACAACACAACACGTGCTAAACAATAAATCTGCTCACTGCAAAAAATGCTTTTCTTATTCAGAGTTTTTGTCTTGTTTCTAAATCAAGAAACTTTTTCTGGACAAGCAGAAAATACTGTGTAGTTTTCAGAAATAATGAGTCAAAATGAAGTGAGTTTAACTGCAAAACAATCTAAAATAATCAGACAATGGGGTGAGCAAGATAATCTTATGTCAAATAGAAACACTCAATGTTGGGTAAGTTACTTTTAAAAAGTAATCGATTACAAATGACTGATTACTAGAAAATTGTAATCTGATTACATTACTAATTACTTCATGTTAAAAGTAATCAGATTACTAATTGCTATACATTGAAGTTACTTTTAAAACATATAACATATACCTATGAAAATAGAAAATACTGCAGCTCTTTCAGTCATTTAAAGGGCACATAGGTTACCCTTTTTCAGATTTAATATAAGTCTTTTGTGTCTCCAGAATGTGTTTGTAAAGTTTCAGCTCAAAACACCCATCAGATGATTTATTATAGCTGTCTGAAGTGTCTGTATTATAGCTGGAAAAAAGGTTTTGCTGTTTTTTTGTACTGGGCCTTTAAGGCTAGTCCTCCCCACCCACCGTTCCCACGTGCCTGTCAGCAATCGCCGCCCTCGGCTGCCTCAGGAAGCAGATCTCACATAACGTGTGTGAAAAATACTACAGTAAGAACTTTAACAATCAGTGTTTGATGCATTTTTTGTGGAGTTGCAACGAGTCACACACAATGTCATTACAAAGTTCACGCACACACACAGTGCAAACACACACACATACATAGCGCAGACACACACACACATAGCGCAGACACACATAGCGCAGACATATACACACATAGCGCAGACACATAGACACACACACACATAGCGCAGACACACACACACATAACACAGACACACACACAGAGAGAGAGAGAGAGAGAGCGCGCGTTTAGCTTTGCACTCTTTTAGCACGCATGATGATTGATGACTCTAGCGAACTGAACAGGACTTTTATTCCCGGTTGCTTTGCACACGTCCTGTCTTGTTGATATGATTATATGCGTTACTACGGAGACATGTTAATGCGCGCAGCTGTCAATCAATATTGGTGGGCGGGGGGACTGCACTTCTACGTCAAGTTGGGTCAATCTGAAAACCGCTCCAATTGGTCCACTGTTTTTATTTTGTTATATTTGGAAAAAAAAGGACTGGGTGTGTTTATATCACCCCAATATGACAGTTTATACACTATACATGCATAGCCCTCACCGTGGCTGACGCAGACACGCACCTCTCAAAAAAATGTAACTACACGTTACAACAATGTGTAGCGCAAGTTCTGTGATTGGTCGGCTTGGTAACTGTGAGCAGTGTGGGCGGGACCGAGAGCCGAGCGATTCCGATGGAGCGATTGTTTACAAGTGTGGAGTCCTGTGAAGGAGCTCCAGATGGAAACTTTTGTTTTATGTGTACCTCATTGTTAAAGTTGTTGCACGTCCGCCAGTTCCTGCCTCTGAATCAGCGAGCTTTAGCTACTTGTACATTAAGGAAGCATTCAGAAAAAACAAAACACCCATGAAGATACTCGACACAGAGGAACGTAAACACCTACAGCCAGCTAGCATTTCGGAAGTGCAGAGCAACAGAAACAGCAGCAGAAGTATAAATGCACAACTACATGCACAGCTTGCGAAATGGGTCACACCGATCACTCGACGCAGAAGTATAAATCAGTCTTCAGCATACACATAAAACACAAATACTCTGAAATCCAAATCCTCTTAGGGATTGTTAGGCTGCATTAATTAAGGCAACGGAGCTGGGAACACTTCCCAAAAGAAATTATAATTCGAACGGCATCTGTGCTTATGTTAGTTCTGTTTCTCCTAATATCAAGGTCTCCATAATCCTGGACCAGGCCGTATCCTGAGGAGATGCTGTGGTGGTCATAAAGGAGTGGAGAGCGTCAGATTGATTCCTGAAAGACCCCAGTGACAGACGAGTCTCTGCATTGATCCTGTGGGCCAGCCAGTACACCTGCCGGTGGCCTACTCACACCTGCAGCTTCTCCACGATGGACGTCCAGCGTCCTCCAGTGCCTAGACTTCAACTCTGCACAAGAAGTTTGGCCAGAGGAGAAATGGTCGTGCCCAACTGATCCTGGTTTCTCTTTTTCCTTCACTTTAGTCAGTTGGTGAAGTTTGTTCCTCCACTGTCGCCACTGGCTTGCTTAATTTGGGACTTGTGGAGCTGCGCATGGATGGATTTGCTCCTCAGTGTTTGGACTCTCAGCAGTGAATATTAAACCACACTGAACTGAACTTCAACTCTGAACACTGGACTGACACAACTTCAGTTTACTAGAACTTCAGTGTTCAGCTGCTGTGACACAATCTACACTGTAAAAGCGCAACAGAAATAAAGATCAGTTGAATTGAAAGAATTTAATCAATTGAAATTCACAAAACAAAACACTTGATTGAATGGATTTGAATGTATTTTAATTTATTTTCACCTGTTTTTATTATCACCTAATAAAATAATCCCTATGGAGGAAAACAGCAAAAAAGTGGGCGGGGCTTTGATGCAAACAAATTGAGCGGCAGGTATAAAGGCTGATTTATACTTCTGCATCAAGCGCAGGGGCGTAGCAACAGGGGGGATCCATCCCCCTCACTTTTAGAGACAGACCATTTAGAAACAGGTGATTATTAATTATATGAACATATGATCTCATACAGCCGTCCCCCCCACTTTTAAAATGTCCGCTACGCCCCTGGTCAAGCGCACACGTATGCTACGGCGCAGCCTACTCGTGGACGCAAAGGCCCTCGCCGTGGCCGTCAGCGTTGCTGACGCGCAGCTCTCAAAAAATGTAACGCATACGCATAGGGCAAGCTCTGTGATTGGTCGGCTTGGTAGCGCTGACGAGTATGGGCAGAAGTGAGAGCCGCGTGAGCGTGATGCAGCGGGTGTTTACAAGTGTGGAGTCCCGTGAAGGAGATCCGGATGGAGACTGCTGTTTTGTGTTTACCTTCTGATTAAAGTTGTTGCACGTCCGCCGGTTCCCGCCTCAAAATGAGCGAATTTGAGCCACTTGTACATTCAGGAAGCGTTCAGAAAAAAACAAAACACCAGAGAAGGAACTGGACACAGAGGAACATAAACACCTACAGCCAACTAGCGTTTCGGAAGTGTATTGCAGAGCAACAGAAACAGCAGCAGAAGTATAAATGCACGACTACCCACAAAGCTTGCGCCGTAGGTCACGCTGATCACTTCACGCAGAAGTATAAACCAGGCTTAAGTGTCAATATTCTCCCTCACACACACCTCAGAAACACACTTAAAAGCAATCAATGTCCTGTGAAAGCCACACAGAAGCATTCTGGCAGCCTGTGCATTGTGGTGAAAGCAAGCCGCATGTGCAAACACCACAAGAAGATTTAAAAATCCAGATTTTAATAAGCACAGCTCAAGCTCAAAGTGTGTTTTTGTTATTATAAGGTTTATGCAGTCTTCAGTACTCGCAGCGGACGCCTTACTAAGCATTACAAATCCTGTTAGGTCACCAGTATTGTGTTACTGCATTTATATGTGTGAGTGTCTCTGTGATGTGCATGTTTGTGTGTGTGTAATGCGAGTGTGTGTGTGTGCATGAGCGATGTGCATAGGCGAACTGATGAACTAAATTGGTCGTAGTATATGAGTGCTTGTGTGTTTCCCAGTGCTGGGTTGCAGCTGGAAAAGCATCCGCTGAGTAATACATATGCTGGAATAGTTGGCGGTTCATTCTGCAGTGGCAACCCCTGATAAATAAGGGACTACACTGAAGGAAAATGAATGAATCAATGAGACAAATTGAATTTCAGATGTAAAGTCTATCAACAATGCTCAATTTCATTACATTTTCATTTTGATTTGACTCGATATGACTAGCGTTTGAGTAGTTTTTATGACCATTACTGATGTGCGCAGTGTACAGCATTGGTGGCGTTCTGCTGTTTGCTTTGCCAGCGGGGTGTAAAGCCGTCTGAGCGCTGCAGGAATAACTCTCTGGCTCTCGGGTGGGGCTTTATTTCAGCTTAATCAACTTGTTTAAATACAGTGGTGCGCTAGGCGACAGGGCAGCTATTTTGACGCCAGGGATATTCAGTGGGACGCTTCAGCTCTATAAAGTGCTTCCCCTGCTCGCTTTAATGGAGGAAATCAGACTCAGAGCGCAGACCAACTTAATTCACCTAATTGTGCTTGGGTTTTTTTTCTGCATGTTAGCCACTCCACATGCAGTTGTACTCATTATTTTCTGCCTCCGTTTGAGTGGCTGTGCTGAGGAAACACGGCCCTGAGAAAACCACATCATAAAACATGTAGAGAGAGAGAAAAAAAAAATAAGTGCAGTAAAATACGGCTTCAGTCAACCTCTCCCTCGCCACTTTGGGGTTTTTTACTGCGCTGATTTGTCTGCAAAGCAAACAAATATGTTTAAAATCTAATTTCACAGCTTTATTATTTTTTAAACATCTTTTAATTAGCTGCTGGGCACAAACGAACATGCTGAAAGTGTTACTGTAGCCCACAATGAAGGCTTGCATTGGGTTTATATGACATCGAGAATCACAGATCAATTTGTCCAAGAAAGTTTGAAGAATGAAGCTCATAATTCAATCCTCAGTGTCTGTTTGAGAAGCTAAATTTAGTCAATAATAATTTAGTGATTTCTTTCATCTGAGAAATATCGCTAAGTTACGAAGTATGCTATCCATCTCAGATGCAGAAAAGCTAGTCCATGCTTTTATGACTTCTAGGCTGGACTACTGCAATGCACTGTTTGCTGGCTGCCCAGCATCCTCTATTAACAAACTTCAATTAGTACAAAATGCAGCTGCCAGAGTTCTTACCAGGTCTAGAAAATTTGATCACATCACCCCAGTTTTATCCTCCTTACACTGGCTGCCTGTTAAGTTTCGTATTGAATTTAAAATATTGCTTCTTACCTATAAAGCTTTAAATAATCTAGCTCTAGCCACTTAGCGGGCTTCCACACAGGTTCTGCATCTTGTTGATATACACTGTGAACATCAGCTACACTAATTATTTTCTTTATTCTCTATTTCCACCTGGGGATACTCTTCCCGAGGCCCTCAGACTATGCAGAGTCACTGATTCGATCCAAGACCAACGACGAGATGATCCCAAGGTTTCCATATCCTGGACCAGGCCGTATCCTGAGCAGCTGCTGTGGCGGTCATGGAAGAGTGGAGAACATGAGACTGATTCCTGTGACGCTCCAGAGACAGACGAGTCTTCGCTGAGGCCAGCTTCCAGCCTCCGCCACTGAGACTACAGCTCTGCACAAACGTTTGGCCAGCGGAGAAATTAAAATGGTCGTGCCCAACTGAGCCTGGTTTCTCTCAAGGTTTTTTTCTTCACTTCCGACATTAGTGAAGTTTATTTTTCCCTCTCCGCTGTCACCACTGGCTTGCATGGTTCAGGATCTATAGAGCTGCACATCGTTGGATTTGCTCTTCAGTATTTGGACTCTCAGTAGTGATTATTAAACCACACTGAACTGAGCTAAACTGAACTGAACTTAAACACTACAAACTGAACTACACTGTTCCTATTTACTGTGACCTTTTATGTGAAGCTGCTTTCACACAATCTACACTGTATAAGCGCTATACAAATAAAGGGGAATTGAATTTAGTCAATGCTACTTCACAATGTTTTCAGAAACAAAAACATCTTAAAGAGTTGTTCATTTCCGTTTTATTTATAATTTCAATGACAAAAAAGTTTGTCTGTCCCTCATTATATTGGAAAAAAAGCTGTTTTTGTCTTGTTTTCAGAAATAATTGACCAAAAATAAGACAAAGCAAGCTAATAAGTCTGCCAGTGGGGTAAGTGAAATAATCATGAGTAACACTTTAAAATAACGCTCCCTTGGTTAATGTATTTACTAACATTAGTAATGTAAGTAAGTAAAGAATGTGTATTTATATAGCGCACATATATTGTGTACGGCCATATAGGGTTGGGCAATGCCGACCAATTTGGCATCGTACGATGTCTAATGTGAAACATTGCGATGGACGATGGCAGCGTCATCATGTGAAGAGCGAGTGAGGAGGGGGGGGGGGGTGTGATAGACTGCGCGCGATGTGTCTGAAGAGCGAGGAGGGGTGAGAAGGGTGCGTGACTTATTTGAGGACCGGGAGGGAGACGCGCGATTTCCGGAAGATTATCACTTGTTTGCGGCCATTATGAGTCCCGCAAAGGCATAGACACTCCCGGATTCAGACTCCCGGACTTGGGATGTCTGAATATCACGTTTAACAACTGTAGTGAGACGCGATCCAGCGGTACAACCTTGATAAAAGATGTGCACTGCTCTCTGACTCTGGAGCTCAGAGGAGCGCGTGTCTGTGTGTGTGTGTGGCTCTGCAGTAAGCACCACTTGTGAGTGTGTGTGGTCATGTGATGTGCGTTTTCAGCGGACAGAAATGCCAGGTAAAACACGGTGTGGATGTGGATCATTTTCGTTCTAAAATACCATTTTAACACTAAGACGTATTAGTGCAAACGGGGCCTGATTCGAAGCGGGATTCGACAGGGCTGGGCGAAGCATCGATGCCGGCTCAGCATCGTGTTGTTTATTGGCCATCGGCTATGGACGATGGCATCGTCTATCGGCCCACCCTACGGCCATACAGCCAAAGCGCTTCACAATCATGAGAGGGGTCTCTCCATACCACCACCAGTGTGAAGCTCCACTTGGGTGATGCGACAGCAGCCTCAGGACAACAGCGCCAGTGCGCTCACCACACTCCAGCTATTGGTAGAGTGGAGAGACATTGATGGAGCCAATTCAGTGGATGGGGATGAGTGGGAGGCCATGATGGTATAAGGGCAGATGGAGGGAATTTGGCCAGGACACCCTCTTTACGAGTAGTGCCATGGGATTATTAATGACCACAGAGAGTCAGGACCTCGATTTAACATCTCATTCGAAAGACGGCGCTCACTGACATTATAGTGTCCCCTTCACTGTATTGGGGCATTAGACAGCCCAAGAGTGCTTACTCACTGAAGCTAAGCAGGGCTGAGACTGGTCAGTACCTGGTCTCACACTTCCAACAGCAACCTAGTTTTCCCATGTAAGAACTTTTAGACATTTGGACTGGAAACAAGACTAAAACTCTAAAGAGAAAAGATTTGATGCACAGATCGTTATACAGCATATATAGATATACTAGTGATGTTCAGAAATCACAGCAAAGTCTTTGTGCTAGCCTGAGAACGGCGCTTCTGTTCACACTAAACCCTGGAAAAACACGAGCTGTCCAGCTACTGTACATCCAGCCAATTCATGCTTTGGCCTTTTCTTTTCCAACACTGCTTTCAGATCCAAAGACAAGGCAGAAACAAATGAGCGAGTCACTTGTCAAGATCATTAGTAGATAGAGAAATGATCCACGTCTCAGACTCGCTCCTGGATGCTGGATCCATTGAGCAACTTTCCAGGAACATCTGAATGTCACTGAATCGCTGTAATCTCTATTCATGCAAACACACATGAAGAAACACAATACACTCACCAAGCACAGAGCATGTTAGAATAAACACACTAACATGTTGCCCAATATTAGCTTTTAGTTCTTGTTTATTTAAAGGGGAGCTATTATGCAGAAATCCCTTTTATAAGTGACATTTTTTCACGACATCAATTGCGATCACTGCTGCACTTTTCTTCACCTGTCCTCGTATTTCACCTTTGATTTCACAAGAGGTAATAAAAGCTGGATTTTCATATTTCTGGAGAAAAATGAAGTGGTGCTTGCGTATGCAGAACTCACGGCCATAATAACACTAGAGATTCGTGGATGATTGCCAGATTCACTATGGTTCATGTACTGCAGCATAAACTGTGTGTTAGAGGCCAAGATTTAATGTTACTTAATATATTAACAATTTATCATTAAAAACACCTAAAGCTTTTGCAGTGACACAACAACAACCACAATTGATCTGTTGTGGTGATTCTTAAGTTGCTATGGCAACACAACAACTACAGTAAATGATCTGTTGTGGTGATTCTACAGTTGCTATGGTAACACAACAACAATTGATCTGTTGTGGTGATTCTACAGTTGCTATGGTAACACAACAACAACAATTGATCTGTTGTGGTGATTCTAGTTGCTATGGTAACACAACAACTACAGCAATTGATCTGTTTTAATTCTACAGTTGCTATGGTAATGTAACAAATACAGCAATTGATCTGTTGTAATACTACAGTTACTATGGTAACACCAACTGAAGCAATTGTTCTGTTATGATTCTACAGTTGCTACGGTAACACAACAACAACCACAATTGATCTGTTGTGGTGATTCTACAGTTGCCATGGTAACACAACAATAACAACAATTGATCTGTTGTGGTGATTCTACAGTTGCTATGGTAACACAACAACTACAGTATATGATATGTTGTGGTGATTCTACAGTTGCTATGGTAACAACAACAACAATTGATCTGTTTTGGTGATTCTACAGTTGCTATGGTAACACAACAACTACAGTAAATGATCTGTTGTGGTGATTCTACAGTTGCTATGGTAACACAACTACAGCAATTGATCTGTTTTAATTCTACAGTTGCTATGGTAACGTAACAACTACAGCAATTGATCTGTTGTAATACTACAGTTACTATGGTAACACCAACTGCAACAATTGTTCTGTTATGATTCTACAGTTGCTATGGTAACACAACTACAACAGCAATCGATCCAAAATCAGAGTAATGTTATTACAACATATGTACAACCAAAACTTTCTGACAACTAAAAACTCAAATACTGCAGAATTAAAAAAAGGCTATACAATCTGCTTTCTAAACTGCTGCTTTCTCATTATTCTACTGTGTTTATGTTGTTATTGAGAGAAAAGATTCACACACATATTTACATCCTCATTTAAAGGCCGGCTCACACTGTGATTTTTTTATAATCCTGAACGATTGTAGCATGTCAGATTGCACAACATAGCTCCCATGTCACACTGTAAGATCTCAGCTGTCATAATGTCAGACTGAACGACAATGAAGACGCGCCAAACACGAAAGAAAACTCCCCCCGAGTTTGACGTCATCCAACCGTGACCCTTTCACTATTCTGTGTTCTGAAATGATTCCTCATAGTAAACATAAACAATCTGTAGTGGTCATTTTGCACACAGTGTGTCTCAATAATAAAACCACTGTGTTGTCATTTCCCCGTGGTCATTTCATTCATCGCACGGATTGCAGTCATCAGATTCGGCTCTCCTATTGGTTCTTTGATTGATGCTCATTGCAGCGGTTGTCACACTGCAGGAAAGTGTCTGAAATCTTCTGACTCCGCCAGAACTTCATCGGAGGAAAAATCTGATCGCAACTGGCATTAAGCGGCTTTCCAACCATGTCAAACCAACAATCAAAGGTCACAGATTTTAACCTAGGTTTTCAGGAATCTTTTAGGATTTCCCAAATTTGCTTCAGATGACAAAACCATTGCTGAAATCTCACAGTGTGAGCAGGGCTTAAGCATCACAATCTTCGGTCAGGGTGTTTTTTATTTTTACTTTTTTCATGGCTTAAAACAACACATTAATATTCATATTAATATTTACTCTTATTAAAAATATTCCACAGATTTTACTCAAAATATCATGTATTCACTTAGAATCAAATCAGTGACTTTACACTCAAAAAATGACTTTGTTCAGCACTACAAACTTAAAATGAACCAAAACAACACAATTTTTGAGTTTTTTTTTTGGTGGGGGGGTGGGGGGCAACTTAATTGTTTTATGTTTAATCCTCTTAAATTTGCAAAAAACTAATAAGTTAAAATAATTCCTTTTTTTACAGTGTAAATGTGTGAATATACGCTGGTCTCATGGTTACAATTATTATATCATCGATTCAGTAAAACTGGATATCTAAGTGTGTTGACGATGCCTTCCATACATGCACAATTTTATATTTTACTACGGAATGCAAGAAAACTATTTTGTCTTTTAATACAAGCAGTCAGATATATGAACTGATACTCAATCATCAGCATCACAGTGCATCAAAGAAACAATTACTTTGGACACCCCTAGACAACTTAATAGCATTACAGTATGTTCAATCCACTTATATTTGCTGAAATGATAAGGTTAACTTAATCTATTTGTCTTTGAAAAAGAGCTTTTTCACAGTGTAAAATTGCAAGTCATGACTCTTTCTGCACGCCACAAATATACAGCTATTTTCTAAACTGAATAAAAGAGTGAAGGAAAAAATGAGAAAGGACAGAGAATGAATCAGAGGAGATGTTTATGAAAAGCTCTTCTCTAGCTGGAAAAAAGCAGACTTTCGCCTTTGTCTTTTCTCACTTTGACTTCTGTAATGCACTTTTTTTATGTAACAGCCTAAAAAAACAGACAGAGTGCAGCTTGTGCAAAACTGCAGCCAGGTTATTAACAAAAGCCAGTCAGAGCGAGCACATTACACTAGCTTTGGCTGGCGCTCTCATAAAGGATTGATTTTTACGGTTCTTTATTTGTTTTTAAAGCACTAAATGGCCCGGCACCTTCATTGGGTTTACAGTATCATTGTTTCACGACATCAATTGCGATCACTGCTGCACTTTTCTTCACCTGTCCTCGTATTTCACCTTTGATTTCACAAGAGGTAATAAAAGCTGGATTTTCATATTTCTGGAGAAAAATGAAGTGGTGCTTGCGCATGCAGAACTCACGGCCATAATAACACTAGAGATTCAGGATGATTGCCAGATTCACTATGGTTCATGTACTGCAGCATAAACTGTGTGTTAGAGGCTAAGATTTAAAAACTAATGCATTAGTGATTTATCATTAAAAACACCTAAAGCTTGTGCTGTGACTTATGTAGCAGACAATCCGTCTACAGTGAAAACACACCTAAACAAATGCTACATCCAAACATTTCAGTTATTTCTTGTAAATACTATCATGTTTTGAATTATGTAAAGAACTTGAACTGATCTGTTGTTGTGATTCTACAGTTGCTATGGTAACAACTACAGCAATGTATCCGGTGTGGTGATTCTGCAGTTGCTATGGTAACAACTACAGCAATTTATCTGGTGTGGTGATTCTACAGTTGCTATGGTAACAACTGCAGCAATTTATCCGGTGTGGTGATTCTACAGTTGCTATGGTAACAACTACAGCAAATTATCCGGTGTGGTGATTCTACAGTTGCTATGGTAACAACTGCAGCAATTTATCCGGTGTGGTGATTCTACAGTTGCTATGGTAACAACTAGAGCAATTTATCCGGTGTGGTGATTGTACAGTTGCTATGGTAACAACAACTACAGTAAATGATCTGTTGTGGTGATTCTACACTTGCTTTGGTAACACAACAACTACAGTACTTGATCAGTTGTGGTGATTCTACACTTGCTTTGGTAACACAATAACTACAGCAAATGATCTGTTGTGATTTTACAGTTGCTATGGTAACACAAAAACTACAGCAATTGTTCTGTTGAGGTGATTTTACAGTTGCTATGGTAACAACAACTGCAGCAATTGATCTGTTCTGGTGATTCTACAGTTGCCTTGGTAACAGCAACTACAGCAATTGATCAGTTGTAATTCTACAGTTGCTATAGTAACAACAACTACAGTAGTTGATCGGTTGTGGTGATTCTACAGTTGCTATGGTAACGCAACTACTATAGTAATATAAACAAATGACCCAGCACTGTAGTTTTCTACAACTTTAAGGTATAATATACCACATTACACCACAGTTTATGCTAGTAAAACTAAAGTGTACACCAGTATTTATGAACAGTTAGTAGTATTACTATATTATATTACTATCGTATAGTAATATAGTATAGTTAATACTACAGTATGCTGCGTGTGTTTTATATATGATTCAGAAACACTATAATATATACTATAAATTACTATAGTATTTTTTCATGTGGTGATGTCCAGACCTCAGTTGTTTCCAGATTTCATCACTTCAGCTTATTGAATGTTGCCTTAGTTTCTGTCAGAACTGCGTTTATTTCCCACGTCTTTGCCTGAAAATCACTGTTTTCCCACAGTCATCACTGTAAACCAGCAGAAGTCATTTAAACGCCTTGTGCTCATGATTCTCAGACATTATCTTTATCCTATAATTCAGCTTCATGGAGACAATGATGCTGCTTTTCTCTCACCTAGTAAATCTCCAGCGTCTCTACATAGGAATTAAAATAATGAACTGATCCAGTGTATTTATCACACGCTCGGCTGCGTTCTGAGTCAACATTATTGAAACATCAACCATTGTTTTGCTTGCGCTGGAATCCAGATCTCTACGTAAATCAGCGAAAGCGCCACAAACTGTGATATTCGTCTGTTCTTTGAAAACCTCGTCCAAAACCAACGCCACTGTGATGATGTGCTGACAATCATCCGCACAGCAGGCCAAGCGCTTCCCAGCATTCATAAAGATCATTACATCGGGTGATTATTTTCGATAGCAGGGTTCAGCGCTCTTAAAGGGACAGCTCACATAAAAATGAAAATTCAATCTTTATTTACTCACTTGTAGGGCTGTGTTACGGAAGCAGACGGACAAACAAGGGGAGTAAGTATAAATGAGGTTTATTACAACAGCAGAGTAATTTGGATACTGATTGAGAGTTGAAATGGAGTTTGGAAGAACTGATGATTCTCTTTGCCAGGTGGGATGATAGACACAGAAGGATGACCGAATGCACACACCAGAGGACTTGCGGGGAAGACAGACTGACGAGACACACAACGTTGACAGGACAACTGGAACACTGGACAGACTGGAATGAAAACAGAGATACGGTAAGTATATTTGCTGAGATCGTAGGGGAGTGAAACCTAGGAAGTGGTTCACTCAGAGTCCGCTTCGTAGGAACGAGACCGGACAATGAGTGAAGTGAGGTGTGTGCTTATATAGTGAATGGGAGTGATTGGGTGCAGCTGTGCGTGGTTAATACTCAGGTGAAGGTGCTCGGTGCGTGATGTTGGTGGAAGAGCCTGGCCAATCCGTGACATTACCCCCCTCCCCAGGGCCCGCTCCTGAGGGCCTGAACCTCCGACGTCGTGGTGGTCTACCTCGTCCTCGAGGTGCTGGAAATTCTGGGTGATTGGAGTGGAACTCTTCCATAAGTGCGGGATCTAGTATATCGGATCTGGAGACCCATGACCTCTCTTCTGGACCGTATCCTTCCCAGTCGACGAGGTATTCAAGCTGACCACCACGACGCCGGGACCGTAGGATGTCCTTGACTTGGTAGATGGCCCCTTCTTCTAACATCAGGGGGGGAGGAGGTTCCTCTTCATGGCCAGGCTCTGTGGAGGGAATCAGAGGATCGTGAAAGGGTTTTAGAAGGGACACGTGGAATGTGGGGTGGATTCTGTACTGTGGTGGTAACTGTAATTTGTATGTGACGGGGTTGACCTGTTCCAGAATGGTGAAGGGACCAACAAATCTGGGACTTAATTTTCGGGAGGGCAGTCGCAACCGGATATCTCTGGTGGAGAGCCAGACCTTTTGTCCTGGAGTATAGATGGGGCCTGGAATCCTCCTCTTATCAGATACCTCCTTTGTTCTGCGTACTGCCCTTTGGAGATGGTGATGAGCATCGTCCCAGACTCTCTCGCTCTCCCGGAACCAGTAATCCACTGCGGGGACATCAGATGGTGCGCCATCCCAGGGGAAGAGTGGAGGTTGGAACCCTAGGATGCACTGGAATGGCGTGAGTCCGGTGGTAGGTTGCCGCAGGGAATTCTGGGCGTATTCCGCCCAGCCCAGAAACTGGCTCCAGGAGTTTTGGTGACCGTGACAGAAGGTCCGGAGGAACCGCCCCACTTCCTGAATTTTCCTCTCGGTCTGGCCGTTGGTTTGGGGGTGATAGCCAGACGAGAGGCTTACGGTCACACCTAGGAGTCTGAAGAATGCTCTCCATAGTCTGGAGATGAATTGGGGTCCTCGATCCGAGACTATATCTTCTGGTAACCCAAAATTTCGAAAGACGTGGTTGAACAGGTTTTCGGCGGTCTCCAGGGCTGTGGGTATACCTTTCAAAGGAATCAAACGACAGAATTTAGAGAATCGATCTATGATGACTAGAATGCAGGTGTTACCTTCAGACAATGGGAGGTCTGTCATGAAGTCAACTCCTAGGTGTGACCAGGGGCGGTTTGGGATGGGCAAGGGATGGAGTTTACCAGCAGGTAGATGGCGAGGACTCTTCGCCATAGCGCATTCTCTGCAGCCTTGGACGTATCTTCTCACATCCCTCGCCATGTTCGGCCACCAAAAGCGTTGGGATAGCAGCGAGAGGGTGTTGTTGGCCCCAGGATGTCCTGTGCCCAGAGATGTATGGCTGGAATGAATGAGATCTACCCGTTGGTTTTCAGGGATGAAGCGTCGATTGGGGGGACAGCCCGGCGGAGTTCTGGATTCTGGAGTGGCGTTTACTGTAGGAGCGGACCATTGGATGGGACAGATAGTGATCTGATCGGGAAGGATCTTGGCCGGTGTCTCAATAATTTCATGCTGGTCGTGAATTCTGGAAAGTGCGTCTGCTCTGATGTTCTTTGAACCTGGTCGATATGAGATAGAGAACTGAAATCTGGAGAAGAACAATGACCAACGGGCTTGACGAGGACAGAGTCTTTTAGCATCTTTTAGGTATTGGAGATTTTTATGATCTGTGATCACCTGGAACGAATGTTTGGCCCCCTCCAACCAGTGTCGCCACTCCTCCAGGGCGAGCTTGATGGCCAGAAGTTCTCGATTTCCGATGTCATAGTTCCTTTCCGCCGGGCTGAGCTTCCGGGAGAAATAGGCACATGGATGGAGTAATGAAGGAGTACCGTGGTACTGGGACAGGATGGCTCCCACTCCGGTGGTCGATGCATCCACTTCGACCACAAACGGCAAGTCAGGATCAGGATGAGTCAGCAGTGGGGCTTGAGTGAAGGATTCTTTTAGGTTTTGGAAGGCTGCGGTGGCTTCGGGAGGCCAGGGTAGTGCTTTGGGTTTATTTTTCAACAGGTTGGTGAGCGGAGCGGTGATGAGACTGTAATTCTGGATGAAACGTCGGTAGAAATTAGCAAATCCTAGGAAACGTTGGAGTTCCTTTATGGTCTTTGGTTCGGGCCAGGAGATGACGGAAGTGACCTTCCCCTCGTCCATACGAACCCCTCTTTGATCGATGATGTACCCCAAGAACTGAACAGATGGTGAATGGAAGGAGCATTTTTCAGCCTTGAGGTACAGGCGGTGTTTCCTGAGGGTTTTCAGGACCTCCGCAACGTGGTGGCGATGTTCGGCCTCACTCCGGGAGTAAATCAGGATATCATCTATGTATACAATGACGAAGAGATGAAGGAACTCCCGGAGAACTTCGTGGATGAAGTTTTGGAATACGGAGGGGGCGTTAACCAGACCATAGGGCATGACCAGGTACTCGTAGTGTCCAGTAGGGGTCACAAACCCAGTCTTCCACTCGTCCCCCTCACGTATTCTCACCAGGTTATAGGCGCTGCGGAGGTCCAACTTGGTGAAAATTTTGGCGGATCTGAGTTGTTCCAGGGCCGCAGGGACGAGAGGAAGGGGATACCGGAACTTGACTGTACCTTGATTTAGGGTTCTGTAATCGATACATGGCCGCAGCCCTCCATCCTTCTTAGCCACGAAGAAGAAACTTGAGGCAGCAGGTGACGTGGATGGACGGATATACCCCTGACTCAGAGCCTCATGGATGTACTCCTCCATTGCCTTGGTCTCCGGAAGGGACAACGGGTAGATCCTACCTCTGGGCATAGGAGCATCTGGAAACAGGTCTATGGCGCAGTCCCATGGCCGATGTGGAGGTAGCTGGGAAGCTCTCTTGGGGCAAAATACATCCTCGTATGAGGAGTAGATCTTCGGGATCTGAATGGATATTTTCTCGACAGGACTTTCGACAGACGTGACGTAGACGGTAAGGGGTCTTTGAATTTGTAAGGGTAGATCGGGAAAACAGCTGGATCTGCATTCTTCTCCCCATCTCTTAATCTCTCCTGTGCCCCAAGAGAGGATGGGATCGTGCTTCACCAGCCACGGGCGCCCTAAGATGATATCCATCGATGCACCCTCCAGAACCAGAAATTGAATCTCCTCTTTGTGGAGCAGTCCTACTTGGAGATTGACGGGTTCACATTTTCGATGGATACGTGCCTGAGAATGGATATCGTTGGTTATGGGCTGAATCTGGTAGACGTGCGTCGAGGCTTCGGTGTTAAGCTGTAGTCGGCGACAGAGGGCGTGCGAGATGAAATTTCCTGCTGACCCGGAGTCGATGAGGGCTGTGACTGAAACTGAGACAGAAGGGGTAGTTAACTGGACATTAGTGGTGAGAGGATGCATCTTTTCAATGGGAGAACTGAACAAACTCACCACAGAGCGTGTTGGACGAATGGGACAGTCCAGCCTGACATGTCCTTTGGCACCACAGTACATGCACAGACCCCGGGTCAGCCTCCTCTGTCGCTCGGTGATTGTGAGTCTACCAGATTCTATGATCATGGGCTCTGGTTCTGGAGGAACGGCTGGCTCTGGCGAACGGAGGAGTGCTTGTGATACCGGTGGAGGATCATGCTGGTAGACCCTCAGACGATCGGAACAGCGCAGAGAGTGTTGGATGAACTTCTCCAATCCCATCGTGTCGTCGAGGGCGGCCAGCTGTAACCGGAGGCTGGGCTCTAGTCCGAGCCGGTAGGTTGTGAGGAGAGATCGCTCATTCCACCCGCTAGCAGCAGCCAGAGTTCGGAACCTGAGAGCATAATCCTGAGTGGACATGGCTCCCTGTTTGAGATGGTATAACTGTTCTCCAGCTGCTACTTCGGCATCCGCGCGACCAAAAACCTCCTTGAAATATTGGGTGAATGACTGAATGGAATTTGTTACCGGCCCAGACTGTTGCCAGATGGTTTCAGCCCACCGAAGAGCCGACCCAGAGAGAAGGGAGATGATGAATGCGATTTTGGACCGATCTGTAGGGTATAACTCGGGTTGCATAGTGAATACCAGAGAACATTGTAGGAGAAATCCATTGCACTCCTCCGCCCCGCCAGAGTAGGGCGCTGGTCGAGCCATGGGACTGGATGAGTGGGTGGACGGTGAAGAAGTGCTCGGTGCTGGTGGTGCTTCGGGAAGTGGAGCAGATGGTAGTAGCACTCTCTTCAATGAATCCACCAACTCCTGAAGGGGATCGTGAGTGCTCATGCTGTTGGTAGTTGAGGGTCCGGTCTTCTGTTACGGAAGCAGACGGACAAACAAGGGGAGTAAGTATAAATGAGGTTTATTACAACAGCAGAGTAATTTGGATACTGATTGAGAGTTGAAATGGAGTTTGGAAGAACTGATGATTCTCTTTGCCAGGTGGGATGATAGACACAGAAGGATGACCGAATGCACACACCAGAGGACTTGCGGGGAAGACAGACTGACGAGACACACAACGTTGACAGGACAACTGGAACACTGGACAGACTGGAATGAAAACAGAGATACGGTAAGTATATTTGCTGAGATCGTAGGGGAGTGAAACCTAGGAAGTGGTTCACTCAGAGTCCGCTTCGTAGGAACGAGACCGGACAATGAGTGAAGTGAGGTGTGTGCTTATATAGTGAATGGGAGTGATTGGGTGCAGCTGTGCGTGGTTAATACTCAGGTGAAGGTGCTCGGTGCGTGATGTTGGTGGAAGAGCCTGGCCAATCCGTGACAGGCTGCAAACACTATATTATCAACTATATTACTATTATAGGTTATATAACAATATTAACATTGCAATTTATTTTTTCAAAATATATTTCTAACTTCAGAACAACATATAGAAAAAAAATGATAAGACACAATGTTAGCGTTTATTTATTTTATAAGAATGTGTTTACATTTTATAATTATGTAATAATAATATCAATAATAATAATCAACTAACATTAACAACTACACTAATAATTAACAATTAACATTAAATTAATGTTAATAAACTATTAATCTAACACTTTTTTTAAACATATATTTATTGGATTTTGTTTGAACTTTAAAATAAAACAGAGAAAAAAATAAAAAACAAACATATTCAGTTTCTTTACTAAAAACAACGTTAGTATTTGGTTATTCTAATGTTAGAAGAATGCTTTCAAATGTTAAAATTGCGTTATAATATAATAATAATCAACAACTAACATGAGCAACTACACTAATAATCAAAAACTAGCTTTAAAATTATGTTAATAAAGTAATATTTTATATTTTTTCTCCAAAATGTCTACTGAATTTTGAATTTTTCAGAAAAATTATAATAATAAAATACAAATTTATTCTTATATAACATTATGAGTCAATCAAAATCATTAATAATAAATAAATAAATATATTCAAATAATATTAATACATAAATTATAAATAAATAAATTAAATTAGGCAGTTCATTCTGCTGTGGCGACCCCTGATTAATAAAGGGACTAAGCCGAAAATGAATGAATGAATAAACAAATTCAAATAATATTAATACATGAAATATATATTTAAATAAAATATTCAAATAAATTTAATATATAAAACACAAATAAATAAATTTGAATAATATTAATACATAAACTATACATAAATACATAAATAAATAACTTCAAATAATATTAATACATACACTATAAATAAATAAATAAATAACTTCAAATATTATTAATACATAAACTATGAATAAATAAATTCAAATAATATAAATAAATAAATAAATAACTTCAAATAATATTATTACATAAATTATAAATAAATAACTTCAAATAATATTATTACATAAATTATAAATAATAACTTTAATAATATTAATACATAAATTATAAATAATAACTTCTAATACTATTAATACATAAATTATAAATAATAACTTTAATAATATTAATACATAAATTATAAATAATAACTTCTAATACTATTAATACATAAATTATAAATAATAACTTCTAATAATATTAATACATAAATTATAAATGAGTGAATGAATGAATGAATGAATGAATGAATGAATGAATAAATAAATAAATAAATAAATAAATAAATAAATAAATAAATAAATAAATGTTTAATGCACATTTTTGTACACTGATTTCCACAGTACTCTTTTTCCTACTATGGTAGTCAACAGCAGTTTACGTCACTGTTGTCAAATCACTTGCCTAATTACCCTAGTTAAGCCTTTAAATGTCACTTTGAGTTGAATATTAGTGTCTTGAAGAATATCTAGTCTAATATTATGTGCTGTCATCATGACAAAGACAAAAGAAATCAGTTATTAGAAGTTACCTATTCAATTATTAAATCTAAAAAAACTCTCTGTTAAACATCTCTTGGGAATGATATTATTTATTAATGAATGAAGTTTTCAAAACTGCATATATAAAAATAAAAAATGGATGCCAGAATATGTGTAGTGAAGTGAGGAAATGCTGCTGGCAGTGACGCTCATCCAGCAGTCCGTCCAGACTCACTGTAATCAGCACCAGTTTTTCTTTTCTGCGTCTGGCAGGAGCCACAGAGCAGGATTTCTGCAGCACTCACATCGTTTGAGTCCACTGATGTTTTTGGAGCGCCTGCTTATTTTTGAGGATAAATTATAACTTTTTTGAAATAAATGTTAGTATTTTAAAATCTGCTTCTGCTGTGTGCTCTCTCTGAAAGATTGATTTTTCCTGCTGCTGGTGTGTAAACGGAGACCTTGAGAGGAAATGAGCGAGTCTTTGCCCATGACAGATAACAGAGAACACACACACACACACACACATGCACACACACACACACGCACACACACACACGCACACACACGCACACACACACACACACACACACACACACACACACACACACGCACACACACACACACACACACACACACACACACACACACACACACCTTTTCTCCTAAACTCTGGGTTTGGTCTTCAGTCATGCTGAAACTGAAAGATTATCCATGTCAGACTTTCTTTTGATATTCTGGGAGACAGTTTGAAGATTTAATCATGCACTGGGTTAAAAATGCTGGGTTTGTTGGTAAGGCAATGGGTCAAATATGAACAAACTCCACTGTTTTAATCAAAATCTGCCCGCCTGCTTCTGCTCTGGAAAAGCAGTCTTCTCTAATGATGTCATTGGACAAAATATGCATAGCCACGCCCCTCCAACCATTAGTTTGCTTTAAGTAAAAGATGAGAGGCGGAGCTCGAACACAGAACACCTTACTCGATGCTCCATTACAGTTGGAAATCTGCTATTATACTGAAAAGTCTGCAGCAACTTCTGCTTCACATGGATTTCCTTGGTGGAAAAATCAAGTATCATTCTATTCTGTTCTGTTCTGTTCTGTTCTATTCTATTCCATTCCATTCTGTTCTATTTTATTCTATTCTATTCTATTCTATTCTATTGCATTCTGTTCTATTCTATTCTATTCCATTCCATTCTGTTCTATTTTATTCTATTCTATTCCATTCTATTGCATTCTGTTCTATTCTATTCCATTCCGTTCTGTTCTATTCTATTCTATTGCATTCTGTTCTGTTCTGTTCTATTCTATTCTATTCCATTCCATTCTGTTCTATTTTATTCTATTCTATTTTATTCTATTGCATTCTGTTCTATTCTATTCCATTCCGTTCTGTTCTATTTTATTCTATTCTATTTTATTCTATTGCATTCTGTTCTATTCTATTGCATTCTGTTCTATTTTATTGCATTCTGTTCTATTCTATTCAATTATATTCTGTTCTATTCTATTCAATTATATTCTGTTCCATTGCTTTCTTTTCTACTCTATTCCATTCTATTGCATTCTGTTCTATTCTATTCCATTCCGTTCTGTTCTATTTTATTCTATTCTATTTTATTATATTGCATTCTGTTCTGTTCTGTTCTATTCTATTCTATTCCATTCCATTCTGTTCTATTTTATTCCATTCTATTGCATTCTGTTCTATTCTATTCCATTCCGTTCTGTTCTATTTTATTCTATTCTATTTTATTCTATTGCATTCTGTTCTATTCTATTCCATTCCGTTCTGTTCTATTTTATTCTATTCTATTCTATTCTATTGCATTCTGTTCTATTCTATTCCATTCTGTTCTGTTCTATTCTATTCTATTCCATTCCATTCTGTTCTATTTTATTCTATTCTATTCTATTCTATTTTATTCTATTCTATTGCATTCTGTTCTATTCTATTCCATTCCGTTCTGTTCTATTCTATTCTATTCTATTGCATTCTGTTCTATTCTATTCCATTCCGTTCTGTTCTATTTTATTCTATTCTATTTTATTCTATTCTATTCTATTGCATTCTATTCTATTCTATTCCATTCCGTTCTGTTCTATTTTATTCTATTCTATTTTATTCTATTGCATTCTGTTCTATTCTATTCTATTGCATTCTGTTCTATTCTATTCAATTATATTCTATTCCATTGCTTTCTTTTCTACTCTATTCCATTCTATTCTATTCTATTGCATTCTGTTCTATTCTATTCCATTCCAGTTCATTCCATTGTAATCTATTGCATTCTGTTCTGTTCTATTCTATTCAATTATATTCTATTCCATTGCTTTCTTTTCTACTCTATTCTGCATTCTGTTCTATTCCATTCCATTGCTTTATATATTTAATTATATTCTATTCTACTCTATTCCTCTCCATTCCATTGCATTCTTTTCTATTCTATTCTGTTCTGTTCCACTGCATTCCATTCTGTTCCGTGTCATTCTATTCTACTCAATTCTATACATTCTTCTCTGTTCCTATCTATTCTATTGCATTCTGTTCCATTCCATTGCGTTTTATTCTATTCCATTTCACTCCATTCCATTCTATTCTATTATCCACTCCATTCTGCTCTATTGCATTCTATTCTATTCCATTCCACTCTGTTTAGTTCTATTATATTGCATTCTGTTCTATTCTATTCCATTGCTTTAGATTCTATTCATTTTCACTCCATTTCATTTTATTCTATTATATATATAAAGTAGAATAATGTAATAAGATCAGATTGCAACATCAAGCAGCAGAACAAGCTGTTTTTACGTTAAAAATCAATGCAAGTGAATGACGGCGCACTGCAAAAATGCTCTTCTTAGGGTATTTGTGTTGTTTCTAGTCAAAAATCTTGCAAATCTTAAATCAATAAGCATTTTTAGGCAAGTAAAACATAGTGTTGTTTTCAGAAATAATGAGTCAAAATTAAGCAAGTTTTTCCTTAAAACAAGCAAAATAATCTACCTGTGCAGTAAGCAAAATATTTTGCTTATTATAAGGAAAAACTCACTTAATTTTGACTCATTATTTCTGAAAACACTACATTTTATAGAGTAAATGCTTCTTGATTTCAGATTTGTTTGATACTTGAACTAGAAACAAGACAAAAGCTCAAAGTAGTGTAGCAGTGTAGCACTTTTTCCTATTAAAATGATGACCATCAGCATAAACCGATGTGAGACAGTAAGGTCAGAGATTTAAAGAGACTACACGGGGAATACAGTAGAAATAGCGAAGGTAACACTTTTCTATGAGATGCACACGCTCTGGCTGTGTTTGGACATAATTAGTGATAACTGCACGGCTTTATAAGCAGTAACTCAATCTGTCAGCCAAGGTCTTCAGATCTGTCCTCTGACGCAGATCCTGCAGATTGTGGCTTTATTTCCTCCTCTAAAAGCTGCAGGTGAGACCGCGGGATTGTAAAGCTGTGCGTTTCTTTAATCCTTCATCACCTTGTTTCTGCTGCTGTTTATTGATGAAGGGGAGATCTACTCCTGGGTTTCGCAGCAGAAGCGTGGGGCTCCAGTTCCTCCAGCGCACATGCGAAACCATAAAAGCAGAAGCTGGTTTATTTTCTCCAGCTTTCGTGCACCTGAGCAGGCTCCATACTTGCATAATTGGACTGATTGGATACTGTTAAAGTGCTTCCCTCTATTATACATTAATGTGAAGCTGTCCTGTAGTAAAACAGGATTGTTTCGGATTGTTCACTGCCGTCTGCATTACTCGATCCTGATTGGTCAGTAGCGATATTCCAAGGTCTGTTTTTCACAGATAACAACCGCTGAATAACAGAGACTAATCTGGGAACTGACAATGACTGAATACGTTCATATCTATATAGTTACATACCCAATCATATTTACACATCATGGTTTTGACTGTTTGGCGGCATCTAGTGTCTGAATAATGCTCAGGTTAGTGTATACTCCATCAGCTGTTTTAGTCTGTGTGTCTCCATCTAGTGTCTGAATAATGCGCAGGTTAGTGTATACTCCATCAGCTGTTTTAGTCTGTGTGTCTCCATCTAGTGTCTGAATAATGCGCAGGTTAGTGTATACTCCATCAGCTGTTTTAGTCTGTCTCCATGTAGTGTCTGAATAATGCGCAGGTTAGTGTATACTCCATCAGCTGTTTTAGTTTGTCTCCATCTAGTGTCTGAATAATGCGCAGGTTAGTGTATACTCCATCAGCTGTTTTAGTCTGTGTGTCTCCATCTAGTGTCTGAATAATGCTCAGGTTAGTGTATACTCCATCAGCTGTTTTAGTCTGTTTGTCTCCATCTAGTGTTTGAATAATGCGCAGGTTAGTGTATACTCCATCAGCTGTTAAAGTCTGTTTCCATCTAGTGTCTGAATAATGCTCAGGTTAGTGTATACTCCATCAGCTGTTTTAGTCTCTCTCCTTCTAGTGTCTGAATAATGCTCAGGTTAGTGTATACTCCATCAGCTGTTTTAGTCTGTTTGTCTCCATCTACTGTCTGAATAATACTCAGGTTAGTGTATACTCCATCAGCTGTTTTAGTCTGTCTCCATCTACTGTCTGAATAATACTCAGGTTAGTGTATACTCCATCAGCTGTTTTAGTCTGTCTCCATCTAGTGTCTGAATAATGCTCAGGTTAGTGTATACTCCATCAGCTGTTTTAGTCTGTTTCCATCTAGTGTCTGAATAATGCTCAGGTTAGTGTATACTCCATCAGCTGTTTTAGTCTGTTTCCATCTAGTGTCTGAATAATGCGCAGGTTAGTGTATACTCCATCAGCTGTTTTAGTCTGTTTGTCTTCATCTAGTGTCTGAATAATGCGCATGTTAGTGTATACTCCATCAGCTGTTTTAGTCTGTCTCCATCTAGTGTCTGAATAATGCTCAGGTTAGTGTGTATACTCCATCAGCTGTTTTAGTCTGTCTCCATCTAGTGTCTGAATAATGCCCAGGTTAGTGTATACTCCATCAGCTGTTTTAGTCTGTTTCCATCTAGTGTCTGAATAATGCGCAGGTTAGTGTATACTCCATCAGCTGTTTTAGTCTGTTTGTCTCCATCTAGTGTCTGAATAATGCTCAGGTTAGTGTATACTCCATCAGCTGTTTTAGTCTGTGTGTCTCCATCTAGTGTCTGAATAATACTCAGGTTAGTGTATACTCCATCAGCTGTTTTAGTCTGTCTCCATCTACTGTCTGAATAATACTCAGGTTAGTGTATACTCCATCAGCTGTTTTAGTCTGTCTCCATCTACTGTCTGAATAATGCGCAGGTTAGTGTATACTCCATCAGCTGTTTTAGTCTGTCTCCATCTAGTGTCTGAATAATGTGCAGGTTAGTGTATACTCAATCAGCTGTTTTAGTTCGTTTGTCTCCATCTAGTGTCTGAATAATGCGCAGGTTAGTGTATACTCCATCAGCTGTTTTAGTCTGTTTGTCTCCATCTAGTGTCTGAATAATGCTCAGGTTAGTGTATACTCCATCAGCTGTTTTAGTCTGTTTTTCTCCATCTAGTGTCTGAATAATGCGCAGGTTAGTGTATACTCCATCAGCTGTTTTAGTCTGTTTGTCTCCATCTAGTGTCTGAATAATGCACAGGTTAGTGTATACTCCATCAGCTGTTTTAGTCTGTTTGTCTCCATCTAGTGTCTGAATAATGCGCAGGTTAGTGTATACTCCATCAGCTGTTTTAGTCTGTTTGTCTCCATCTAGTGTCTGAATAATGCGCAGGTTAGTGTATACTCCATCAGCTGTTTTAGTCTGTTTGGCGCCATCTAGTGTCTGAATAATGCGCAGGTTAGTGTATACTCCATCAGCTGTTTTAATTCTGTCAGCTTTCGGTTTAATTAAAGTATTAATAAACGATTATGCCTCAGAACAATATTTTGTGTCAAATTTTTTTGAATGTTTTGTTGCAAGTAGCTGTCTAATAAGTGCTATACATTCAGGATGGTTGTTTTTTCAGAATAAACACTTATACAACTGTGTTCCACTTTGCCTCGGTGTGACGTAGTGAACCCAGAGTGGGCCCACTACAAGGCGTGGGAGGCCTGAATGCCACAAATATGATGATATATCTGAGCAAATGACACTTCATTAGAGTTGTTATAATCATGCATGTTGTTATAATCACGGCATGTTGTTATGATTATAAACGTGTCTTATGAACACCTCTTCATGGCCGGAGGGATTGTTGGTTCCTGTAAACCATGCTGACTCTTGGGATTCAGTCTCACCTCTGACTCAACACTCATCAGCACTGACAGCTTAATCACCACCTGCTCACAGTCTGACACACACACACACACGTACGCATGTATGCATGCACGTATGCATGCATCCACAGAGTTCCTTGTACTGCACAAACACCCCCAAACTCTAACACACACAAGTATGCAGTCACTATACACACTATACAGTACACACAACCACTTTATAGCACACAAACTGTAATGCAGTCACTACACACTATACACACATCTTGTATCACACAAACACACACAAACCCAAACACACACACTACACATACACACACTCTCTCCCACACACATAAACAGTTACAGACAACCACATATTGCACACAAACACTAGACAGTACACACACTCATACACTCACAGCAGGTATAGAGAGTCTCACACACACACACAGAAGCAGGTACAGAGAGCCTCATGCTGCCCACACAGCACCTGGCAGCAGGTGTGTGTGCATCTTTTAATGGATTATGCTGCATATGCCACCTAAACCACACACAGAACATTTGTGAGCATGTTTGTATGTGTGTGTGTGTGTGTGTGTGAGGTCTGAGTGGTGGACCAGCAATTACAGCTGAAAGATGTTTACACTCTTCATGGTGTTTGCTTTACTGCATCACACCTGAGCTGAACCACACACTCAAAGACCCTCTGTGGGCCCTCGCTCGCTTCTTCTAAAACTTCACAAATAAGATATAAATCTGAATAAACCGTACATTTAACAATCCACATTTGAGGATAAAACAGTGATAATAAATAATAATATTCAGTATATTTACAATGATTCATTTAAAAGCATCTAGAAGCGGACTGAGGCTAATACACACATGCCTGTTGTTGTTATCAGACTGGTGTTCTCTCCTAAAATATGCAACCCAGGCTCATTCTGAGAACGTAGTCCCGTGGATGTTTCTGGAGACGCGAAATACATCCCGGGAGGTACGTAATTATGCAGTTTTTGTTTTCACGAATCCGCGAGAGGCCGCTGTGCGCACTTTTTCCCACACCGTTCTCACGTAAACCCGCTAGAGGCCGTTGACGAACGACCTTCCTCCTGTCTGCCTGGATGACAGAATGATTGATCGTGCGACCGGCCAATCGGCTTCGTGTACCAAAGTACACGAAGAGCCAACCGGACAAACTGGTTGCAGCGGGAAAGCCCTCCACACAGAGGCGAGCGGCAGGCCGGCAAGTGCCGGAAGGGAATGGCGTCACACCGCCCCGCAGCGTTCACTTAAAAAAATGAAATGCAGCCGTACGTACCCCCTGCTACATATTTCGCAGTCTCCAGAAACGTCCACGGGACTACGTTCTCAGAATGAGCCTGGGTTGAAAATATGCCTTTATTAGTCTGTATTTATTAGAGATGTCAAATTTTAGAGGTGTGAACCTACACTGGTCTCACGGTTCAGTTATGATTATCATGCCATCAATTCAGTTCGATTCGATATCTCGGTGCATTGACGATGCTTTCCAAACACACTTTCCATGATGCTTTCCATACACTCCCATACACATACATTTAATATTTTACTTCACAGAAAAATCTATAAATATATTTATATGTTATTTGTAATACATTTTGTCATTTAATACAGTCAGAATTGCACCTTTAAAAACTCAAGTACATACACAGAACAACATGAGCATTTACAGCAAATAAACTACTGTAAGTATGCTGCTCGCTTTATGAGCCCTGTTGAGTAAGTTCTTACACTCCTACACTGAGATTGGCTCTAATGCACTGGTGTTGTTCTCATCCCTTACCATAGTAAGCTACCGCCACACAGAGATAAATGACGTCAGTATGTAATAACTGCTTATGCTCTATTACTGAACCTATATCGAATTGTCCGTGTCTGCATCGCGGTGCACCGAAGAAACTATCCATTTTGACACCCCTATAAAATTTGGTGTAATTGTCTGGAAATTGGAGGCGATGTGGATCTAATGTTGTGTTCACAGTGATGAAAAATAATGCTCTTCAATTCTATTTCATTCATTCATTCATTTTCCTTCAGCTTAGTCTCTTATTTATCAGAGGTCGCCACAGTGGAATGAATCGCCAACTATTCCAGCATATGTTTTACACAGCGAATGCCCTTCCATCAGCAACCCAGCACAGAGAAACACCCATACACTCTCATTCACACACACACACACACACTCATACACTACGGTCAGTTTAGTTGATCAGTTCCCCTGTAGCGCATGTGTTTGGACTGTGGGGGAAACCGGAGCACCCGGAGGAAACCCACACCAACACAGGGAGAACATGCAAACTGCACACTGAAACATCGACTGACCCAGCCGGGACTCGAACCAGCGACCTTCTTGCTGTGAGGTCACTGTGCTAACCACTGAGCCACCGTGTCACCCCATTTAATTCAATTAAATTCAAAGTTGCTTCATCGGCATGACAGACAGTAAATAAGTATTCAGCAAACATTTGTGATGGTTACATTAAACAGAACATATAAAAACAAATGACAGTAGTGAAGGAGTGAAGAACATAATAATTAACGGTGTAAGCAATTTAGGAGAAAACAATTATAATGCAATAAAATGAATAGTAGATTTAAAGGTGCAGTAGGTGATCTGCCTTAATGCTAACTGGTTAGCATAATATCTTTAAAACACAACACCTCCTCTGCTGCCCAAAGCCACGCCTCCTGAAATCACTCGAACACACACATTAAAGATGACAGAGAGCCACTAGATCATGTCGTTCACCAGTTAGAAAACTTTACAGTACTTATCATACTCCAATTCTGAGTTTTATATTGAGCACATTTCAGTGGTGTAGTTAGCAAGCAAAACTTGTCAGAATGTGCTATAATTCATGCATGCAAGGACTCACTCTCTCACATGCTTTGTGCTAAAGTGACTACTGTATGTGCAGTGTTTGGCTGACGGCGTGCAGGAATTACTCCACATTGAGTCTGGCCTCATTCAACTCAGTCTAGCCAGCAGCCAATCACTGACTACCTTTAAACTTACTAGCCACTCCTAGCAACCAATTTCAGCACCCTAGCAACTGTCCCAGAGACTGTGACTAGCTTTTCTAACACATGCTAACAGTTTAAACTTCCTACTGACATGCTAATCTTGCTAGAAAGGTGCTAGCAACACGATAGTGACATGCTAGTCATGCTAGTAACATTCTAATTCATGCTAACAACATGCTAATTCATGCTAGAAACAAGCTGATTCATGCTAGAATCATGCTAGTAACATACTAATATCATGCTAGTTACATGCTAATTCATGCTAATATCATGCTAGTTACATGCTAATTCATGCTAGAATCATGCTAGTTACATGCTAATTCATGCTAGAATAATGTTAACTACATGCTAACTCATGCTAGAATCATGCTAGTAACATGCTAATTCACGCTAGAATCATGCTAATTCATGCAAGAATCATGCTAGTAACATGCTAATTCACGCTAGAATCATGCTAATTCATGCTAGAAACATGCTAATTCATGCTAGAATCATGCTAATAACATGCTAATTCATGCTAGAAACATGCTAGTAACATGCTAATTCATGCTAGAAATATGCTAGTAACATGCTAATTCATGCTAGAAATATGCTAGTAACATGCTAATTCATGCTAGAATCATGCTAGTAACATGCTAATTCATGCTAGTAACATGCTAATTCATGCTAGAATCATGCTAATTCATGCTAGAAACATGCTAATTCATGCTAGGATCATGCTAGTAACATGCTAATTCATACTAGAAACATGCAAGTAACATGCTAATTCGTGCTAGGACCATACTAGTAACATGCTAATTCATGCTAGAATCATGCTAGTAACATGCTAATTCATGCTAGGATCATGCTAGCAACATGCTAATTCATGCTAGAATCATGCTAGTAACATGCTAAGTCATGCTAAGATCATGCTAATAACATGCTAATTCGTGCTAGAATCATGCTAGTAACATGCTAAATCATGCTAGAACTATGCTAGAAACATGCTAATTCATGCTAGAATCATGCTAACAACATGCTAATACATGCTAATCCATGCTATAATCATGCTAGTTACATGCGAATTCATGCTAGAATCATGCTAATTCATGCTAGAATCGTGCTAGTTACATGCTAATTCATGCTAGAATCATGCTAATTCATGGTAGAATCATGCTAGTTACATGCTAATTTATGTTAGAACCATGCTAGTAACATGCTAATTCATGCTAGAAAAATGCTAGTAACATGCTAATTAATGCTAGAATCATGCTAATTGATGTTAGCAACTGCTTAGCAACCACTCAGAATACTTTAGCAACCGCCTAGCAACAACCTAGAAACATGCTAACATATATGTACTTATCTATGCCGACTGTTTCAAACTTCATAAAAACTGCTTCAGTTATTTACACTTTAAAACGACTTCAAACTTTTAGACTCGGCTTTTCAAGCCACCATAAAGTTTGTCCTCAAACTTTAATATCTAGTTACTATTGCAATGAGTGATGAACACTCGCTCAGGACCTGAAGTGGGACACTCACATTGACTCCATTGTCAAAAAAGCTCAACAGAGGCTGTACTTTCTTCGTCAGCTGAGGAAGTTTAACCTCCCAAAGGAGCTGCTGAAACAGTTCTACACCTCCATCATTGAATCAGTCATCTGCACATTAATAACTGTCTGGTTTAGCTCAGCTACTAAATATGACCTCCAAAGACTACGTTGAATAGTTCGGACTGCTGAGCGAATCACTGGTACAACCCTTCCTACTCCCCAAGAACTGTACTTATCCCGAGCGAGCAGAAGGGCTGCCAAAATCACTCTGGACCCCTCACACCCAGCACACTGCCTCTTTGAACTGTTCCCTTCTGGTCGACACTACAGAGCTCTGCGCACCAGAACAGCCAGACACAGAAACAGTTTCTTCCCTCAGGCAATCCATCTCATGAACACTTGATGATAATAATTGCGAAACCAACATCACTACTTGCTATACACTTTTATACACATATACACTTATTTAACAACACACTTTACATGCCAATTTGCACATAACAGCTGCACATATAACGTTGTATATAGTAATAAACATGTACATACACTTGTCAATCTGTATATTTGCACTCACTACTTACTTCTGTATTTAAATATATTTATTATCTGTTTTTTGTCCTGTCTCTGTAATCCTGTAGCACTGTAGAAGCTCTGTCACCAAAACAAACTCCTCGTATGTGTGAACATACCTGGCAATAAAGCTCTTTCTGATTCTGATTCAATGTGGAGACCTTCAACCAGCACAACAAAACGTGTCTGAAGACAATCACTACTGCAGCTTTAACACTCGACATGTTATATTTGATTTGTAAAAATGTTGAATTTTCTGTGTGTGTGTTGTGTTTTTTCTGCCTCAAGTATACACAAAGAGAGAAATATTTTCCCTAAACTACATTAAATATGATATAGATAAAAACATATAGATAGACACATTAAATAATTCATTCTTCAAACTAAACGACTCAGGAAAAACTTTACAGTATACGCTGAGAGGACCAAATGACATCTAAACTGGCTGCAAAATATGTGTACACCGTTAGAAAATGCTCATTTAAATGCATTTGCCGTATTTAAATAATCTACACTGTTTATTCTTGTAATTATTGTATTAGTTTGAATTTAATTTGAGATATTTTAATCTCTTGCTTTTCTGTATTTTATATCTCATTTACTGTATATTGTATTTATTTGATAATGTTTATATATTCTATACTATCTAAAATGCTTTGGCAATACTGTACTAAATCTCATGTTAATAAAGCAAATTGAACTTGAACTGTGAATGTGTGTGTGTCTCTGAATGTGCATGAGTGATGAACACTCTGCAAATGAGCCGTTTCTCTGCTCTGACATCATCACACACACACACACACACAGACACAGACACACACACACACCTGTGAACACCCTGATGCTGGAAACTTTCCCATTACGTCATGCACACACACACACACACTTCCCTTCACATTCAGCTTCTTGCGTTTATCTAAATTGACGTGCAGGATTTACACTTCATCAGGTCAGGAGTCAAACCCATGACGTCTGCAGGCTCTAATGTTTACAATAAACACATCCACATATTTCTCTTTCATGCTTAATTTTGTCTCGGGTGCATCTCCTCAAATTCCTTTATGAAATAAAAACAGGATTAAAAAAATCATTTATCATCAATTATTTGAATCATTTTCTATAGTACAAATATGTATATTAAATTTCTATTATACTTGTGTTATTTGCACTTTCAAATGACTCATTCACAGTGAGTCTTCAGTAAACAACTCAAATGATTCGATCAGAGTGAGCCTTTAAGAACTCGTTGATTCAACTGATTTGTTCAGAGTGCAAAAACTGACTGATTCAAATGATTCATTCAGAGTGACTCTTTAATTAACAACTCACTGATACAAAAGATCCATACAGAGTGAGGCTTCAGTAAACAACTCACAGGTTCAAATGATCTATTCAGAGTGAATCTTAAGTTAATAACTCACAGATTCAAATGATTTATTGAGTGTGAATCTTCAGTAAACAACTCACAGATTCAAATGATCCATTCAGAAAAAAGTCTTTGGTTAAGAACTTGCTAATTCAAATGATTCGTTCAAAGTAAGTCCTCAGAAAATGACTCACTGATTCAAATATTCCATATAGAGTGAGTCTTCAGTAAACAACTCACTGATTCAAATGATGCATTCAGAGAGAATCTTAAATAACCAACTCACAGATTCAAATGATTTATTGAAAGTGAATCTCCAGTAAACAACTCACGGAGTCAAACGACCCATTCAGAAAAAAGTCTTTGGTTAAGAACTTGCTAATTCAAATGATTCGTTCAAAGTGAGTCCTCAGAAAATGACTCACTGATTCAAATATTCCATATAGAGTGAGTCTTCAGTAAACAACTCATTGATTCAAATGATCAATTCAGAGTGAATCTTAAGTTAACAACTCACAGATTCAAATGATTTATCGAAAGTGAATCTCCAGTAAACAACTCAAGGATTAAAACGACCCATTCAGAAAAAAGTCTTTGGTTAAGAACTTGCTAATTCAAATGATTTGTTCAAAGTGAATCCTCAGAAAATGACTCACTGATTCAAATAATCCATATAGAGTGAGTCTTCAGTAAACAACTCACTGATTCAAATGATCCATTTGACCAAGTAAATTGACAACTCTGCCATCATTTGCTCATCGTTGAATTGTTTCAAACCTTTATGAGTTTCTTCTGTTGAACACAAAAGAAGATATTTTTAAGAATGCTGAAAACCTGTTACCATTAACTTCCATAGTATTTGTTTTTCCCACTATTGAAGTAATGATTACAAGTATTCAACATTCTTCAAAATATCTTGTCTAGTGTTCAACAGAAGAGATTGTTACTGATTCAAATGATTCATTAAGAGTGAGCCTTCACTAAACAACTCACTGATTGAAATGATGTATTCAAAATGATTCTTCAGTTCACAACTCACTGATTCAAATGATTTGTTCAGAGTGAGTTAACAGTTAATGACTCACTGATTCAAATGATACATTAAGAGTGAGTCTTCATTAAACAACTCACTGATTCAAATGATTTATTCAAAATAATTCTTTAGTAAACAACTCACTGATTCAAACGATCTGTTCAGAGTGAGTTTACAGTTAATGACTCACTGATTCAAATGATTCATTAAGAGTGAGTCTTTATTAAACAACTCACTGATTCAAATGATCTGTTCAGAGTGGGTTTACAGTTAACGGCTCATTGATTCAAATAACTCATTAAGAGTGAGTCTTCAATAAACAACTCACTGATTCAAATGATTTATTCAAAATGATTCTTCAGTAAACAACTCACTGATTCAAACGATTTGTTCAGAGTGAGTTTACAGTTAACGACTCACAGATTCAAATGATTCATTAAGAGTGAGTCTTTATCAAACAACTCACTGATTCAAATGATCTGTTCAAAGTGGGTTTACAGTTAACGACTTATTGATTCAAATGATTCATTAAGAGTGAGTCTTCACTCAACAACTCACTGATTAAAATGATCCATTCAGATTGAATCTTCAGTTTACTACTCACAGATTCACTATGGAAGTCAACGGTCACAAGTATTCAACATTTTTCAAAAAATCTTCTTTAGTGTTCAACAGAGCAAAGAGATTCATACAGGTTTGGAATCACTTGAGGCAAATAGTGGATATAACATTTCATTTTAGGGTGAACTATCCCTTCAAGTACAATAAAAATCCAGCTCTTTTGTACTCTGACTGCAGTAAAATTGAAAAGCAGCACTTGATACTTGACTGGAGCAGTGTTTTATATGTGTATCTGCAGTTTTACTCAGGGTCCAGCGCTGGTTGTGAGTGTTTTCAGCTGTTCCTCATGGAGATTCATTAGTGTGGATCCGCGGCTCCAGAACACTGATTGCCTTTTGTCTAGACTTCATCCAGTGCTTTTCACAACGTGTGGACATGCAAGTATTTATGAGGCCAGGGTTTAATGGACAAAGCTCACATTATATGACCTCCAATTCAGTCAATTTTACATCCACCTCGTCTGGCAGTCCTGAGACGGCGGTCTGCTGAATCCAGCTCAGGTTTATGGGAACCATGAGTCGAATGAATGAGGGATAATCAGTGTCTGCGCTACTGACGCTTTATGGCATCTCTGATCCATCAAAACACAGATTACATGTGAAACTGACTCATAAATTAATTTGGGATTTAAACTGATCTGATCACATCTGTTCTCGAGTCAGTGACTCTCTGATTCAAATGATTCATTCAGAGTGAGTTTACAGTTAATGACTCACTGATTGAAATGATTTATTAAGAGTAAGTTTACAGTTAATGACTCACTGATTCAAATGACTCATTAAGAGTAAGTTTACAGTTAATGACTCACTGATTCGAATGATCTGTTCAGAGTGAGTCTTTAGTTAACAACTCAGATTCAAATGATCCATTCAGAGTGAGTCTTCAGTTAACAACTCACAGATTCAAATGATCCATTAAGAGCGAGTCTTCAGTTAACAACTCACAGATTCAAATGATCCATTAAGAGCGAGTCTTCAGTTAACAACTCACAGATTCAAATGATCCAGTAAGAGTGAGTCTTCAGTTAACAACTCACAGATTCAAATGATCCATTCAGAGTGAGTCTTCAGTTAAAAACTCGCTGATTCAAATGATCTATTCAGAGTGAGTCTTCAGTAAACAACTCACTGACTCAAATGATTAATTAAGAGTAAGTTTACAGTTAATGACTCACTGATTCAAATTATCTGTTCAGAGTGAGTCTTTAGTTAACGACTCAGATTCAAATGATCCGTTAAGAGTAAGTCTTCAGTTAATAACTCACTGATTCAAATTATCCATTCAGAGTGAGTCTTCAGTTAAGGACGTACTGATTTAAATGATTCATTCAGAGTGAGTCTTTAGTTAAAAACTCGCTGATTCAAATGATCTATTCAGAGTGAGTCTTCAGTTAACAACTCACTGATTTAAATTATCCAAAGTGAGTATACAGTTTTAAATAATTCATTCAGAGTGAGTCTTTGGTTAAGCACTCACTGATTTAAATGATTCATTCATAGTGAGTTTACAGTTGACAACTTCCGGATTAAAATAATCTGTTCAGGGTGAGTCTTTAGTTAACAACTCACTGACTCAAATGATCCACTCAGAGTGAGTCTTCAGTTCAAATGATCTGTTCAGAGTTAGCCTTTAGTTAACAACTCAGATTCAAATGATCTATTCAAAGTGAGTTTACAGTTAACGAATCCCTGATTCAAATGATCCATTCAGAGTGAGTCTTAACTAAACAACTCACTGATTCAAATGATCCATTTAAAGTGAGCATACAGTTAATGACTCAGATTCAAATGATTCATTCAGAGTGAGTATTCAGTTAACGACTCACTGATTCAAATGATCCATTTAGAGTGAGTTTACAGTTAACAACTCACTGATTCAAATTATCTATTCAGAGTGAGTCTTCAGTAAACAACTTACTGATTCAAATTATTTGTTCAGAGTGATTCTTCAGTTAACTCACTGATTCAAATGATCCGTTCAGAGTGAATCTCCAGTAAACGTCTGTAAAATACTTCTGAATATTCAAACAATACATTTTTTCAGATTGATGACAGCTTAATTATGATTAAAATTGTAAACAATGTAAACATTTTGGTGAATGAATTTTCTTATGTTTGATTGAACATCTTGAACATATGAATATATTAACATATATCTACATAATTATCATTTTTCCTTTGCCCCAGACAGTGTTTTTGGGCAGGTTTAGCATGAGGTGAGCTGAATGCTGTTCATTTAAAAGAGCTGCGGAGTAAATAAACAGAGCTGAACACATGCATCTGTCTGCTTCAGTAATGCAGTACTGTACACACACACACACACACTCTCTAACCAAACACGCTGCATACTGTAAATAGACTTTTGTGTAGCTATTTTTTTCACAGCCAAAAATAGCCAAACATATTCATCCTTATTTTAGAGAGCCGCCTGTGAAGCTAAAATACATAAACTCCTCTGAGCTGTAAGGATTACAAGTAATCAGATTATATCAACTTGTAATTAGATTTAACTACTTTTTAAAATACTCAATCATTCTTTTGATGGATTACATGATTACATATTATTTACACAATGACAGCAATACACTGATCAAATTGTTTTATATATATATATATATATATATATATATTTTTTTTTTTGTATTTTTATCATTCTTGTTGCTGATAAACAATGAAGATATTTTTATTTCTATTCATCAAAATAGCACAAGATTATCCTTCTTCAATATATGTGATGTCAAATAAGTGTTAGCACAATGTAAATGTAAATGTAATCCAAAAGTACTCAGATTACATTCGCATAAATGTCTACCATATTGTCCCATACATTTCTGACATCAAATAAGAGTGAGCAAATGTAATCTAAATGTAATCCAAAAGTACCCAGGTTACATCTCCATAAATGTCCACTATACTATACTTTACCATACTATACCAAACATATGTGACATCAAATAAGTGTTAGCACACACACAAAAGTAATTTAAATGTAATCCACAAGTACAAAGAATACACTATAAATGTCTACCATACTTTAGCATACGATACATACAGTATATGATATCTAATAAGAGCTAGCACAAAAGTAATCTATGTAAATGCAATCCAAAAATACTCAGATTACATCAGCATAACTGTCTTCTATACATTACCATAACATATCATACCATAAATATGTGTCAACAAATACAGGCTGGCGCAAAAGTAATGTAAATGCAATCCAAAAGTACTCAGATTACATCAGCATAACTGTCTACTATGCGTTACCATAACATATCATACCATAAATATGTGTCAACAAATACAGGCTGGCGCAAAAGTAATGTAAATGTAATCCAAAAGTACTCAGATTACATTAGCATGAATATCTACTATACGTTACTATATTGTACCATACATATCTGACATCAAATAAGAGTTAGCATAAATGTAATCTAAATGTAACAAAATGTACCCGAATTACATCTCCATGAATGTCTACTATACTTTACCATATTATACCAAACATATGTGACATCAAATAAGTGTTAGCACAAACACAAAAGTAATCTAAATGTAATCCAGAAGCACACAGATTACACTATAAATGTCTACCATACATTACCATAGCATACACACAGTATCTGATATCAAATAAAAGGTAGCACAAAAGTAATCTAAATGTAATCCAAAAGTACATGGGTTACATTAGCATAAATACCACACTTTACCATATCATAGGGATCACATTATCAGAAATGTCTAGCACAGGGGTGACCAACCCTGTTCCTGGAGATTGACCTTCTGTTCAGGTCCTAATTAATTGGTTCAGGTGTGTTTGACCAGGGTTGGAGCTGAACTTTACAGGAAGGTCAATCTCCAGGAACAGGGTTGAGCACCACTAGTCTAGCATGTTACCATTATCATACCATACATATGTGACTTCATATGAGTGTTAGCATAAAAGTAATCTAAATGTAATCAAAAGTACTCAGATTACATTTGCATAAATGTCTACCATGCTGTACCATACAAATCTTACATCAAATAAGAGTTAGCATAAACGTAATCCAAAAGTACCTGGATTACAACAGCATAAATGTCTACCATACGTTAACATTACATACTATAAATATGTGACATTAAATATGTGTTAGCACACACACAAAAGTAATCTAAGTGTAATCCAGAAGTACTCCGATTACACTACTATAAATGTCTACCATGTATTACCACACCATACACACATAGTATGTGACATCAATTAAGTGTTAGCACAAAAGATTTCTAAATATAATCCAAAGGTACCTGGATTACATAAGTATAAATACCATATTTTACCATACCGTACAGTATGTGACATCAAATAAGTGTAAGCACAAACAAAAAAGTAATCTAAATCTAATCCAGAAGTACTCAGATTTCTCTACCATAAATGTCTACCATACTTTACCATATCATACATATGGGACATCATATAAGGGTTAGCACAAAAGTAATCTAAATGTAATCCAAAGGTACATGGATTACATCAGCATAAACGTCTACTACAATACCATACATTTGTGACTTCATATAAGTGTTAGCATAAGTAATCTAAATGTAATCCAGAAGTAGTTTGATTACATTAGCATGAATGTGTAATATATTAATGACAACTCATTTTATAGGGTAATTTGTAATCCGTTCTTAAGTAATCCACCTACACATTGCAAAAAACCTCACACAGAGCCATTACGACAGCTCTATTAAAATAAGTATGTCCTTAAAAAAAATACATAAATAAAAAAGCTCGCCTTATAGGCTTGTTAATTAGAAGCAAGATCGAATGAAAAAAGTGCATATTTCCAGGTGGGCCAAAGAAAACCCTTGAAGGTCGTAGCAATTATTTCACAAATGAATGAGCGCAGTGTGGAAATGGCAGCGAGTTCAAACAGAGTCTTTTGGCATCAAACCCCATGACGTGACATGTCAAATAAATGTCTGCAAAAGTCCTCGCAACGCTTGTCCGCTCAGAAAAATGCACTTATTTTTCAATTAAAAGCGTCTCTCTGCTCATCTCTTTTTTCAGGCCGTCACCAATAAGGAAAGCTTAGTGTGCTGCGGCGTCTTGTTCATTTTGGCCACTGAGAGTGTAAAAGTGTCATACTGTACTGTGTGGCCCAGAAGCAGAGCCAAAAACCTGAAATCACTCCTGAAAGGAGAAAGACACACTGAAAAGCAGCTCACCGGGCAGAAATCACAGCAAAACACTCACATAATGAGATTAAAAAGATTCCTACACAGTCCAGATTCACACTGGATTAAACTATTATCTTCATATTTAATCTTTTATTTCACCACCAAGTACTCATATCCAGCATTCTAAAATATTTCTAAAACACATCTATAAATATTGAACATTTAAACATTTTAAGTGTCTAGAAACTAGTAGCACGTGTAATCAAAAAAAATTATATGAATAATATAAAATAAATTCATTTTCCTTCGGGCTTAGTCCCATATTTATCAGAGGTCGCAACAGTGGAACGAACCGCTATTAAAGCATTTGTCATACTAGGAAACACCATAAACACACACACACACACACACACACACACACACACACACACACACACACACACACACACACACGCACGCACACACAATGGCCAATTTAGTTTATATATTAAATAAATAAACGAATAGATTAATTAAACATTCTGATAAGTGTCTTGAAACTAAATAGCTTGAGTTTCAGGAGTTTTGAAACTGAAATATTTAATTTATTTTCACCCTATTATTTTAGAAGGTATTCGCATCTATCATTTGTCAAAAATGTGCTGTGGAGAAAAGTAATAATGTTGAAAATAATGTTTATTTTCTTGCACAGACTGAACAGTTAGCTTCATAATACCTCAGTGTATCACCAGGAACCATGAGAACTAGTTTTGGGTTGCCTGTATATACTTTATATATCTTTAAGTCAGAAAAGACACAGGTTTCTCCCAAAAAAATATTAAGATATATATACAGTTGAAGTCAGAGTTATTAGCCCCCCTTTGAATTTTTTCTTCTTTTTTAAATATTTCCCAAATGATGTTGAACAGATTCAGTTTCTTCTGGAGAAAGTCTTACTTGTTTTATTTCGGCTAGAATAAAAGCAGTTTTTAATTGTTTAAACACCATTATAAAAATACAATATTATTAGCCCCTTTAAGTTGTATTTTTTTCCGACTGTCTACAAAACAAACCATCATTATACAATAACTTGCCTAATTACCCTAACCTGCCTAGTTAACCTAATTAACCCAGTTAAGCCTTTAAATGTCACTTTAAGCTGTATAGAAGTGTCTTGAAGAATATCTAGTCTAATATTATTTACTGTCATCATGACAAAGAGAAAATAAATCAGTTATTAGAGATGAGTTATTAACACTATTATGATTAGAAATGTGTTGAACAATTCTTCTCTCCAGTAAACAGAAATTAAACCAAAAAATAAACAGGGGGGCTAATAATTCACCTTTTCAGATTTCAATATATCTTATATCTATATATATATTAAGATTTATATTGATCTTATTAAGTGCCTGTAGTGGTCGACTTGATTTTTATGAATCACTAAATATCATGATTTCAGCTAATAAATATGTTAATATTAAACAGAGTAGAAAGTAGCTTTACTAAATTACCATATAATTGTCACTTAAATCAAAATTTGAGTGCATTACAGCTCCATATCTTAACTCAAAGCTTACATTAAAGCATTTTTGCAATGAGTTTTCCCTTAAAACAAGGAAAATTTTGAGTCAAGATCAAGCTAAAACGAGCTAAATAATCTGCCAGTGGGGTAAGCTAATTGATATAGATTTTCCTTTTGATGTAAGATTATATTGCTTACCCCATTGGCAGAGTAATAGCTTGTTTTAGCTTGATGTTGACTCATTTCTGAAAACAACACTATGTTTGGCTTGTCTAGAAAATGCTTCTTGATTCTTGCTGATGATCAAGTATTTTTCCCCTCAGCTGTAAAGTTGATCAGAGTGTCCTGTATAGCGGTGTCAGGACGCAGGCGAGATCAAGCCCGTCTGGCCAGTTTTTCTCTCTCCGTCAGGCTGCGGTTCAGTCCGTGTGGCCGCTGGAAAGTTTGGTTAACCAGAGGCGGTGTCTGCGTCCCACCGCGCTCCCGAGAGCTCAGCCGTGGGCGATTAATGGCACTCTTTGTATTTGTTAATGTAGCTTGTTAGGGTTCAACCTTATATTGATGTTGTATATACAGTGGTGAACGTGAAAGCTGTTTTTATTCAGCAATAACTGCGCTTGCGGTGGGGAACGTTGGGACAACATTTACGCTCGCAGATGTCAATTTTTTTCACACTTCTGACAAATGTGTATTTTTCTCTGTTGAAGTGAATGGAGGCAGTTTTACTACGCTGTGGAGATCTTCCAAACACAAAGCCCATAAGATTAAAGATGTTTGTTGTATAGGAGTTACTTTGAAATTATTTTGATGATAAATGATAGATAATACAATTAATGTTTATTAAAAGCACGTTCTCATGTCTATAAACTGAACATGTAATACTAATGCACACGACTTTATAGACCTCTGCATAGTTAAAAGTGCACTGAAAAAGATGATTCAAAGATGATTGCTGGGATTTACTCAATTTTTTTTTACGTTAAGTGGTTGTAAACAATTTATTTGGGCTGAATTTAAACAAACAAATTAAGTTGAACAGTTTTGCATGCAACTCTTTTTTCAGTGTAGCTTAGTTTTGTATCTCTTTTTTATAAACAAACTTGCACTTTTTTAAGGGAGCATTCACCCAAAAATGCTAGTTTTCTCATCATTTACTTACAAAAAAACAAAACAATGTTGAACATTCACAGCTATATCACTGCGATATTAAATATTTCATCTAAAAACACATGAAGTGCAGATAACAGAATCAGGGAAGGACAGCAAACAATAAGACATTGCAAAAATCACAAACATATTTAAGCAGCAGGGTTATTATGAAGAAATATAAACAATAAAAAACCAGGACAATCGATAAATTGTGAACAACTTACAGTACTGTCATTGTGTAAACAATATGTAATCTATAAATAACTGCAATCTGATTACAAAGTAGTCTACACTGTAAAAAAATAAATCCGTAAAATTTACGGTAAAAAAAAACAGCAGCTGTGTTTGCCAGTATTTCCCCATTAAAAGTGTAGGTTAAACCGTTATAAGAAATCCTTTGTACCTGTATCAGTGGGTTTATTTAATAGGAGTCTATCTTAATTACCATTATAAATTTTGTAACTGTTGTATTTTGTATTGTTTTTATTGCTTGTTTTTAGTGAATGTCTGCAGCAATATGGCGATGCCCATAACAAATTTCCTGTCAAGGACAAGTTTTACTACTACTTACTACTACTACATTAAAAATACAGAAAAATAACTTCTCATTTTAACAGTAAACTACCATATTTCATTAATTTAGAGAGGTAATATGTATGTATCTTAAATTACCAACATCTACACATCTTTTGTTACACAGATAGACACGTTAACACAGCCATATGGAGGTGGTGATGAGGATGTTATATATTAAACCAATGCTCATCAAACAACTTTTCCCACAAACAGAAAAGAGTATCAGTGTATAGAAGGTGCTCAGTGTCATTCACACAGCTATACTAAACTTCAGTATGGTAAAACGCATTAAAATTAAAGTCAGGAAATAAACATTGTTTATTAACATTAGATGTAACATAAATCTCTAATGTACATCACTGATGGGGAAACAGCTAAAAAGATCAATAATAATGTCAACAAAAAGCAGAAAAAGCTAATTCTGGGATAGTCAATTTACGGTAATTCGCCTTATATTGTAAGGAAACACACTGTTGAGCAGGTTACGGGTTTTTCTGTAGCATTCTAAGGTGTTTTACCATAGAAATCACGGCCGCTTTTTACAGTGTAATTATAAGTACTTGATTTTTTTGGAATCTGATTAGATATAATCCATTAACATTATTATTATTATTATTATTATTATTATTATTATTATTATTATTATTATAATTCAGCCTTTTCACATTTCCGTATTTGTCCACAGCAGAAGTGATTATAGTGTGTAAACTCAGAGTGCAGTGAACGGGACAGTACAACAAATCATTATTTTATAATCCTATTAGCTGAAATAATGACAGAAAAACTCCAGGATGGTGTTATCAAGACTTTCAGAAAGAGGAAAACACTAGTGTGAGACTGATCACGGCAGCCAGAAGAGAGAATAATGGCAGATTCACTGTTCTGCCCCCATACACACTGCGAGTGGTAATTAGTTTTTTGTAATTAGATGCAAAGATTATATAATACATATAAATGTTATACATATAAGTAATTAAGATGCTGATGACCATTAAACGTGTTATAACAGGCTTGTGAAAGGCATTCTGCTCATATTAGTAAAAGTACAGTGACAGACTCTTGTGATCCTGCAATGTTAGAGATTAACGACAGCAGCAGAAAGTGAAATATTAAGCATAAACACACTCAGGGTTACAGCAGCACTCAGTGTCTCTGGCCTGTGGCAGGCAGAGGGTTTTGCGGCAGACCAGTGCAATCCAGTAGCCAACAGCACAAACCACTAACAACATGAGTAAATTAGTTGGTATTGGATCTAAGTATATCCATTTTATGTGCACTATGAGGCCATGTCTGCTATAATCCAGATTACACTCATGGCCCTGGTCTCTTCTCTGTGTTTTGCAGTATATTGTACACTACAGCTGTAGAAAAGGTCATTCGTTTACATTGCTACGGTTGTTGTGTTACCATAGCAACTGCGGAATCACCACAACAGATCAATTTAAGTACTTTACTAGAGTTAACTAACGCTGTGTCTCATTACAGAGGCTGCATCCTCCGAAGGATGCACACTTCAAAGATGAGTCCTTCAAAGTCCACACAGGCCGAACTGAGCATTTTAAAATGAGACGGTCTAGCCTACAGAGGACAGATCTCGTCATCAGGCAACCATAACAGCTGCTGTTAATAAGCGGTAATAACATTTGTAATGACCTTTTTTTATTTAAAGTGATTTTAAAACTTATTTTAAGCAATCTTAAAGGCAAAACAAGGTTTATAAAAGCTGTAAATATATTTCCGTTGATCCAGACATGTATGCATAAACATGTAAACTGTTAATAAAATCACTTTTTTATAAGACATGTCATACTCTTTTTGTTTTTTTAACATGTGTTTAGATATCCAAGTAAAATAAAACCTAATTCATAGTTTAAAACCGGACTTTTCTTTTAAAAGCGTCCTGCTAGCATGCAATGAATCTTAGGACGTTCTAGAATCAGCACACTATCATCTCAGACACATTGCAGGAATTAGATGCTTTGTTTCCAGTCAAGACTTTATCAGCAGCAGGGTGGATTACTGTAACGGCCTCCTCACTGGCCTTCCCAAAAAGACAGTCAGACAGTAACAGCTCATCCAGAACGCTACGGCCAGGATTCAGACCAGGAAATCAGAGCACATCACATCTGTCCTCAGGTCTTTACACTGACTCCCAGTTACATTCAGAATAGATATTAAAGTATTATTACTGCTCTATAATTCACTAAATGGCCTAGGAGCTCAATACATTACAGATATGCTCACTGAATACAAACCTAACATATCACTCAGATATTTAGGATCAAATAAACTAGAAATTCCAAGAGTTCAGTCAAAGCAGGGTGAATTGGCCTTCAGCTACTACGCCCCTCACTGCTGGATCAGCTTCCAGAAATGATCAGATGTGCTCCAACATTAGGCACATTCACATCAAGACTGAACACACATCTGTTTAGCTGTGCCTTTACTGAATGAGTACTGTGCTACGTCCCACAGATCGCACTATTATGTTTTTCTTCTCTTTTTCATTCTTTTGATCACATTTTAACCTGTTTTTATAATTTTTATTCCTTGTTTTTATTTCTTATACTTTTTTCTTTTATTCATGTTTATGTAAAGCACTTTGAATTACCACTGTGTATGAACTGTGCTACAGAAAGAATCTTGCCTTGGCTACAGTTGTTTTTCCTAAAATGTTGATTACTAAAAAAATCCTGTATATTGTTATTTATTATTATTGTTTAATTCTAAAATGTTGATGAAGCCTTTTTACAAGTCTGTTATGACGCATTTAACGGTCATCAGCATCTTAAATCCTTTACATTTTATTATATTTTTACCTTTAATAAAAAAGTATGAACATTTATATATAATATACATATTTATATAATATATAATAAATAATAAATGTATATATATATAATATATATATATAATTCTTTGCTTCTAATTACAAAAAACGAATCACCACTTGTGTGAGGGGTTTCTCATACAGCGTCTATGGGACAGGACAGCAAATTTGACGTTATTCTCTCAAATTTTTCCTTTTTCTGAAAGTCTTTATAACATCATCGTGGAGTTTTTCTCTTATTATTTGAGCAAATAAGATCGTAAAAAAAAACATTAGTTGTATTCTCCCATTCACTGCTCTCTTAAGTTTTCCCAACTATGATGACCTCCACTGCTGAGAAACCCAGAAGTGTGAAAAGGGTCTATTGGTAAATATATTGTTAATGACTGTGTTTATTTACTTTATTTCTATTTATTTCTTTTACTACTACTACCATACTGTCATTTGTTTTCTAATGTTGTTTAATGTGAACATCAGAAATGCTTTGGCAATACATATGTAACATTTGTCATGCCAATAAGACAAGTTTGAATTTGAGCTATACACTATATATATATATATATATATATATATATATATATATATATATATATATATATATATATATATTATTTACTATAAACTACTATGGTACTTTTTTGTGTTACTTTGTACAAGCTTGCACAGATTAAATTTGTCAAGCTTTATTTAAGGGTAAGATTATTGCTATTAATAAATTAACTATGATTTTTCGCTCAAACTAATTAGCTTCTTGTTAATAGTTAGAAAAGTAGTAGTAGGGATTAGGTATTAATAACAGGCAGGTAATTAGATATTAGTTAATAGTTATAATTGATGCGTAAACTGAAGATTTACTAACATTATTCAATTAAAAAGCATAAAATAAAACATTCATTCATTTATTTTCCCTCAGCTTAGTCCCTTTATTCATTAGGGGTCACCACAGAGGAATGAACCATCAACTATTCCAGCATATGTTTTACGCAGCGGATGCCCTTTCAGCCGCAACCCAGTACTGGGAAACACCCATACACACTCATTCACACACACACTCATACACTACGGTCAATTTCTTATTCAATTCCCCTATAGCGCATGTGTTTGGACTGTGGGGGAAACCGTAGCACCCAGAGGAAACCCACACCAACACGGGGAGAACATGCAAACTCCACACAGAAATGACAACTGGCCCAGCCGGGACTCGAACCAGCAGCCTTCTTGCTGTGAGGTGACAGCACCAACCACTGAGCCACCATGCCACCCAAAAATAAAACTAATTTAAAATAAAACTATTTACTTTGTTTATCTTTACAATTAATAATAGGCATATAATAAGATATTAGTTAATAGTGAGAATTGATATGTAAACTAATGTGTTACCAATATTATTTAATTTGAAAGTAGGAATAAAAATAATTAAATTAAATTAAATAAAAAATTTAATTAAAACTTAATTTATTTTGACATCATAAGTTCTATATTAACATAATATACGTATACGTTATATATATATATGCATTTAGACATTTCACAGTGGAAGATAAACTAGTGTAGATCTACAGTGCAGATCAAAATTGTTTTGCCACAGCCTGAGAAAGATGGAGAGTGAAAGACCACAGAGAAACAAACAAAAGCAGTGTTTATACCTTTAAAACATTCCTGAAAACACCAAATGTAAAATCTATTGCTTTCTTAGTGCTTATTTGCATTCCGTGTCTTGAATTAGGTCTTTCTGCAAACGCACTCAACAGCAATAATGTGATTCCTGTTGTCAGCTGAAGCTGAATGTTTACTGGATATTATACACACATAAGAGAGATGATTCTCCGACATGACGTCTGCAGTGAGAATGAGCTGTAAGAAGAGGACAGAAATGAGGAGACGTGGATATGGCTGTGCGTCTGAGAATTCGGGATGTCTCGGCTCCTAATGAGACCCACAGCTTATTTTGATAAACAGGTTGTTTTGCTAGGAAAGTGTAGAAGAGATGACTATGATCATATAACTCATGTTTAGAGGAGGTGGCTAAGGGTAAAACAGTTTGTTGCTAAAAGTTGCTGTGACATTATTGTGTGGAGATGGTTTTGTAATTTGGGCCCCAAAAAGTGGTTTAGGAATATTTGTTGTATTTTTTATTCAGAAAAATGCTGAAAACATTGACTTCATAGTAGGAAAAACAGTAACACTTTATAATAACTAGCACTATGAATAATTTCTTAAGCATTAGCAAACAGTGAATTCATTATTTATTAAGCATTAACTCTACATTAACAGATGTTATAAGTAGTTAATAAATACAGCTACACATGCTGTATTGTTGACCTAAAAGCACATTTATAATGTGCTTAATGATTGTGTTTTCATACTTTATTACTTATTAATTGTTCATTATTAAATATAGTAATGCATATACTAGTTATTTAAGAATAGTTGGTGCTATTTAAGAACATTCAGAATGAGTGAGTAAATGATTAATAAACTATTGAAATCAACTTTCATATATCTTATTAATCAGGCATATACTTATTGTTAATTTGTATGTTAATAAATGCTTTATTAACTCAACTTCATGCAGTTCTGTGACCTAATGTAAAGTGAGGACTATCTATGCTTCATAAATCCCTCATAAAGGACAATTAAAGGCTTGGTTATATTCTAAACAGGAAAAAAGAAAATAAATGACTTTATTCATTTCTATTAAATTGAAGACACGCAAATGTGTAAAATAAAATTACTGTATCGCTTAAACTTTGCTAAATTACTTTGAAATGTTGTCTCCTAATTTACTGTTAAGTTAATATACTGTTGTTTTATCCGATTTTATTTAATTGTATTTATTTGTAATTGTATTTTGACACTCCTGTTTAAAGTTTATAGTAATTTAATTTTTTAGATAAGATTGCAAACCTTTATTGTTCATTTGATACTGAGCCTTTAATTGTCATTAAGAAGGGATTTATAAAGCATAAATAGTCCTCACTTTAGATTAGGTCACAGAACTGCATGACGTGGAGTTAATAAAGCATTTATTAACATACATAGTAACCATATGTCTGAATAATAAGATATCTAAATGTTGATTTAAATAGTTTATTAATCATTTACTAACTCATTCTGAATGACTCTTAAAGCCACCATCTACTCTTAAATACAAATGGTTTGTAAATAATGCAATACTTCATTTATTAATGAACAATTAATAAGTAATGAAGTACGAAAACACAATCATTAAGCACATTATAAATGTCCTTATAAGTCAAGAAGACAGCATGCGTAGCTGTATTTATTAACTACTTACTAACATCTGTTAATGTAGAGTTAATGCTTAATAAATAATGAATTCACTATTGGCTAATGCTTAAGAAATGATTGATAGTGCTAGTTATTATAAAGTGTTACCGGAAAAACAAATACTATAGAACTCAATGGTTTCCAACATTTTTCAAATTATCTTCAGTGTGCTTAACAGAAGAAAGAAACTCATGAAGGTTTGAAACAAGTAAAGGGAGAGTAAATAATGACAGAATGAGCATTTCTGCGTGAACTATCCCTTTAAGTCACTTTTAAAAACCAACTTGTTGACCCGCTTGTTTTTATTTGACTTTTAGTTTTTTTTAGTCCTTTTTTCTATCTCTCCTCATGTATCTCTTGTTTTTAATGATGTTGTAAAGCATTTTTGGTCAGTCTTGTGGCTATTTTAAATGTGCTATATGTATAAGTAGAGAAAACTTGAAACTGAGCAGGAGCTGACCCGATGAGTGTTGTTCTAGCTCGGGTGTTGTGCTGTCAGAAACATTCAGAAACCCACTGGTTGTCTCTGGCTTTCTTTGGCTGACAGCTGAAGTCAAGAGGTCGTATAAAGCATGATCCACTGCACCACTCACTCACTCAGCTTATTTAATTAGCTAAACGGCCTTTCCACATGGAAGAACTTTAATTGCTGCAGCGTTGATGAAGCGTTTGCCCAACGCTTAGTTTACCACCACAGTGTGGCCCTTTATTTTGCTGCACACTGCAGTAAGACTGAAAGAAAGTCAGGGGTATTGTACATCCAGCCGCCGGTTGTTATTAAGTATTATTACACTGTCTGCAATACTCGAATCTGATTGGTCAGTTGTGACATTCCAAGGTATGTTATTATCAGAAAACAACCGCTGAATAACACAGACTCATCCTGGAACTGAGAATCCCCTTGAGTGTCAGTGAATATATTCATATCTATATGAAGTTGGGAAAATAAGTCACCATTTTTATGCAGCAGGTGCTGCTGACTTGAAATTTTCCCCAGATGTTGGGAACAACCAAATAAATCCACATATGCAAAGAAAACAAATCTAATTAGTTCACAAATGAAGTTCAGTGTAATAAAATGAAATGACGCTGGGAAAAAGTATTGAACACATGAAGAAAGGGAGGTGTAGTTCTGCAGTGAAAGCCCAGACAGCAGCTGAAATCTCTCAGTGGCTCTTCAGCAACCCTCTGCTCTTCCTCAGTGTAAATAAACATCAGCTACTTCAGTCCAACATCTACATTAGCAGGAGGATGAAGATGAAACCAGGGTGTGACATTTCAGCAAGACAATGATCCAAAACACAGCCGAGGAGACTCTCAGATGCTTTCAGAGGAAGAAAATCAAGCTGTAGAATGGCCCAGCCAATCACCTGATCCGAATCCAATAGAAAATACAAAGTAAAGCTCAGATTTGACAGACGAGACCCACAGAACCATCTAGATTTTGACACGCTGTTGAAGTCTGTGAGAAACTCACACCTGAGCAATGCACGTGACTTTATTCTCCATATGGGAGGAGTCTTTAAGCTGCAGTAAATACTGTACAGTATATGCTAATTATTAAGTTAGTTTTTCAGTAACTGCTGTTAGTTTCACTTAGTTTGGTATATTTGATGGTATTTATTTTTGAGCAGTAGTTTTACTGTTAGTTTTGGTGAAACAGAAATAAAGAAGCTGTTTGTGGAGATGAATGGGAATGCTGGAGGATGACGCTCCATCACAGCTCCATCTGCTTCTGTAAGTGCACTTTAATGTGAACATATGATGGCATGATTATTTTACCCTCTGGAAGCCGTTCACAGAAAACATTAAGAGCACTTCTAACACTCCAATGTCTTTACCAGCAGGTTAATATGAAAAGGTGTGTGTGTGTGGAGCTGTTGAAACGCCACATTTCTGTCTGCTGAATCATAGAAGTGCAGCCAGAGAAATAAATCCATTCAGCAATGAGCAGAAAACACACACACACACACACACACTGTACACCCTCCACGCTCTCTCTGCAGTCTGTGTGTGCTTGTGTTTGATTCAGTGTGTTTCTGCACGCAGTCTCTGTGAGTGTGTTTGATTGATTTAGTGTGTTACTGTTTTTGCAGTCTGTGTGTGTTTGTTTCGGTGACTTTCTGCATGCAGTCTCTGTGTGTGTTTGATTCATCCAGTGTTTCTGCAGTGTGTGTGTGTTTAATTCAGTCTGTGTGTGTTTGATTTAGTGTGTTTCTGCAGTGTTTGTGTGTGTGTGTGTGTTTGATTTAGTGTGTTTCTGCAGTGTTTGTGTGTGTGTGTGTGTGTTTGATTTAGTGTGTTTCTGCAGTGTTTGTGTGTGTGTGTGTGTTTGATTTAGTGTGTTTCTGCAGTGTTTGTGTGTGTGTGTGTGTGTGTTTGATTTAGTGTGTTTCTGCAGTGTTTGTGTGTGTGCGTTTGATTCAATGTGTTTCTGCAGTCTCTCTCTCTGTGTGTGTGTATGTGTGTGTTTGATTGATTTAGTTAGTTTAAGTCTATGTGTGTATGTGATTCAGTGTGTTTCTGCAGTCAGTGTGTGTGTGCGTTTGTATGATTCAGTGGGACTTGATAAGTGTGTATTACTTTTGCCACAACACTAAACTGGTTGAGCGTACAAGTGCATAGTGTATAAGTGTATATTACCTTTGGGACAATACTAAACTCATATGATACACGGTTTAGTGTACAAGTGTGTAGTGTAAATTACATTTGGGACAACACTAAACTTATTCACTACACGGTTGGGTGCACAAGTGCATTGTGCATAAGTGTATAGTGTAAATTACATTTGGGACAACACTAAACTTATTCACTACACGGTTGGGTGCACAAGTGCATTGTGCATAAGTGTATAGTGTAAATTATATTTGGGACAACACTAAACTCATGCACTGCATTGTTGAGTGTACAAGTGCATAAGTGCATAGTGTATTTAATAAATTTGGGACATTTAAACAATATTGGCACAACACTAAACTCATAGACTACATGGTTGAGTGTACAAGTGCATAGTGTATATTCTATTTGGGACAACACTAAACTCATACACTAGTTGAATGTACAAATGCATAAGTGCATAGTGTACAGTATAAGTGTATATTACATTTGGGACAACACTAAACTTATTCACTACACGGTTGGGTGCACAAGTGCATTGTGCATAAGTGTATAGTGTAATTATATTTGGGACAACACTAAACTCATGCACTGCATTTTTGAGTGTACAAGTGCATAAGTGCATAGTGTATATAATAAATTTGGGACATTTAAACAACATTGGCACAACACTAAACTGGTTTAATGTACAAGTGTATAGTGTATATTCTATTTGGGACAACATACACTAGTTGAATGTACAAATGCATAAGTGCATAGTGTACAGTATAAGTGTATATTACATTTGGGACAACACTAAACTCATGCTCTCTGCAACTCTCACATGGTCGCTCACTGAAGCGAAGCAGGGCTGAGCTTGGTCAGTAGCTGGACGGGAGACCACATGGGAAAGCTAGCTTGCTGCCGGAAGTGGTGTTAGTGAGACCAGCAGGGGGCGCTCAACCTGTGGTCTGAGTGGGTCCTAATGCCCCAGTATATGGATGGTGACTCTATAGACCATTTCAATGTGGTGATGTCATTGGCCCATGAACATTACCTGCTTGTTATCAAACTATTTCACAACTGTAACAAGAGGCAATAGAATCATAACTTAATGTTAAAACAGCGATCAGAACATTATTTATTAATGTGTGGCTCTTTTTGGATTCTGGGAAACTTTAGAAATTACAAATTTAAAACAGGAAATACATTGGGACCATTGTTTTTCTTTATTTCCCTCTAAATGGTCAATACTGCTTAGTGAGCGCCAACTTTCGGGTGAGACGCTAAACTGAGGTAGTCCCAGGTCTCAGGTTGTCCTTCAAAAAAAAAAAAAGAGAGTAGGGGTTTAAACCCGGCATCCTGGCCAAATCTGCCCACTGGCCTCTGTCCAAATGTCCTGCTAACCATCCCCATATCAGAATTGGCTCCTCTCCACCAATCAGCTGGTGTGTGGTGTGTGACCTGGCGCAATATGGCTGATGTACAGTTGGATGCTGCACACTGGTGGTGGACGAGGAGATTCCACCCAGAAAAGTGCCATATCAATGTAAGGAATTATTATTATTAATCATACAGTTTATGGTTAAGTGTACGAGTGTACAAGTGCACAGTGTATAAATGCATAGTGTACAGTGGGTCATTTGGGACGCAACTGAGCTCTTAATTCTCTGAGCACTAACAGTTCCTCTATTTAATGATCAGTTCTAGTGTGTATTGCATTTCCTGTTGAATCGCTGAACGCCTCCTCAATTGAAAGTCGCTTTAGAGAAATGCGTCTGCTAGATGACTAAATGTAGAGCCACAACTAAAGCCTTGTTTTCAGTGCAGGTCTGCTTAAACCCTCAGCAGTGCACAGGCCAGCTGTGTCCAGCGGTCAGTCGGTTCCTCATGCTCTGAATACGACCAGCACATCCGTCTCTACTTTCAGCGGACAATTGATGTTTTGTTTTTGAATGTTAAATCTGTTTGACAGCCAGATATTAGTTTCCCCGATGTTTCCCTCTGTAAATCCTCTCCGGTGACTCAGCCATCGCGCTCGCTCTTCAGGGGAGGAGGTGATTTACGAAACGGCTATTTTTTGACGTTTTCTTGATTTCGCTTGGAGCTCAAAATTCGGAGCGATTTCCATCCTGTATCATTTTACAAGGATTATGGTATATCTATCAAGAGATGCAGTAGCCTGTTGGGAATGTGCAAGGGCGTATTTTAAGGAAGCGTTGTGGAAAAAATAAAAAATAAAATACACAGAGCTTCAGAAACAGCTGATTTGCTCTTAAAGACACAGTTCAGCCAAAAATGTCAACTTTTAACAATAAAGGTGCTGAATGTAAATGTTTGACTCTTCTAAAGCATATAAAACACTATCATATGTTTGCAGATATTTAGAAACATGCTCAGTGAACATTTTTGTTTATCTAAAAAAACAATGCTGAAGTCAGATATTCTGCTTTGAACATGTGCATTACGTGTCAGAGCGGCTGTCTTTGTTTTGGTTGGTTTAACCCGCCCAATGCCAGTTTAGCCAATTATATTTCAGCACCCCGGGTTGCCTTCATAGAAAAGAGCATATTTGATTCATTCAGTCACAAAGGCTCTCAAAGTCCATGACCGAAATGCATGACAGTAGTAGCCCCTAAATGGGAGGCAGATTCAGAGTTCCACATGAGGTGGTTCTAAATTAGCAAATAATATAAATATTAGGAGCGTAAACATTAGGTGAGCAGGTCACATTGTAACCCCATGTCCCACATGATGAGATTTGCAGTGAAGAGCAATTGGGCTGTTTGGACCAGATGAAACATGAGAGAAATGTAAAGGCAGCCATTCAGGAGCACAGAATAGTGCACTCACTGCACTCCAGCGAAATGGTGAGGTTTATAATTTAATGAATACATATTAAAGCTCTTTAACATTAATAAATGTCCATGCTGAATCACTGAAATGTGTTGGCTTGCACTAAGTCTCATCCAAAACACCCTGTTGATTAAATCAACTGCTAAAACTAAAGAACGTCAAGTGCATCGACTCTGCTCCACTGAATTACTGACGAATGATGCATGCTAATAAATCTTGGGTGTGCATTATTTACTAATAAATCAGTGATAATGTCATCGATTATTCCACAGCTATATCTCACTACTGTTGAATGCTTGATTCTGATTGGCTGATGAGCAAGGTTTATTGGACTGCTAAATTACTCTGACATTAGTAAATGTTGAACTATAAATAATAAATGCGACACAAGCATTGTTCATAATTAGTTCATGTTCATAAATACATTACATGCTAACAAGCCTGAATTTGGATGTTAATCATGCATTAATAAATGCTGAACTATGATTATTAAACACTGTTTATACTTAGTTCAGGTTTGTAAATGCATTAACTAACATTAACTAATGAAGCCTCATTGTAAAGTGAGACCAGAATATTAAGAAAGTGTGTTTAAGCTCTTGAAGATCCACCTGTGGGATGTGTCAGACTGCAGCTTTAATGACTAAAACATCCTCGTGTGGTAAAACCATCCACAACTACAAGCTTCAAGCTTCCGTGTTGCGACTCTCAGCGGCTGTAAATTGTTTTAAAATGTCTTTGTGGAGAGAGAAGGAATTCAGAGAGTGGGCAGGCAGATCATTTACTGGAGCCCCTTCAGTTTATATATAAAAGCTGAAGCAGAAATGGAACCTAATTATAATCACAACTGGAAGATGGTATCTTAAAAAGCACCTACTATGCACTTTTATAAGAGGTTTAAGCAAAGCAGCAGTGTGTGAATATCTCCAGCCTCTAATAGTAAATATTTATTAATTGTATTTTTTACAAACAGTCTGCAGAAACACTTTGATTGACATCAGAAGGGGAAAGCCCCGCCCACTGGTGCCCCTCATTAGCATAAACAGCAGCCCTGAGTGAGAAGCAGCCGTCTGTCCATTAGCCATTAGAGTGTTTGAGCTGCTGAAGATAATGTCAGCATAGACTAAGAGGATTATAGATGTGGAGTTTTAGATGAACAGAGACAGGAGGGACATAGACTGACAGAAGCATGAAGCACACACTCACACTGAAGCACACCTGACCAGCACTCACAACACACACACTGCTGTTTTACATCTGTCACTATGCTGACGCACAACCGTCTGTAGCTCCGCCCTCTTTTTAAATCTCATTTGCATTTAAAGCGACAGTCACCAAAACGCCACAATTAGGATCAAAGCCTGAAAGGGTCAGTGTCAGGGAGCTAGAGAACATTATCTGTGTGCTATTTTGAGCTCAAACTTTACTACACACTCATTTTACATCTTATAAGAAAGGGTGCAGAATAAGTCTCCTTTAAATATGAGCAGACAACAGGAGAAAAGGTGATAATATGTTGCACAAAAATGAAACAATGCCAATCTGAATTTGTATGATGCTCCTGTTCATCCATGTAAAGTGACTTTGACAATATCCACACTGTATAAAACGCTGGTGACATTATAATTGACATAAGAATGGTGCGGTCACATTCACATTTAATCTGATCAAAACATGTAGCCAAATCTGACCAAAGTTTGCAGTTTGTCACTCCCGTCACCTCATACTTCGGTTTCTCATCAAATCTTCTGACCAATCAAATGCTCTCTAGTATCTGACATGCCCCGCCTCCACCTTCCCTTTTGCATTTAATTTGATGCGCTCAACCATTCTCACTGGCTATTGGTTGTTTTTTAAACGGGGAGGGGCTACTATATGCCCCGTCCTCTCGTCATGTTTCGGTCGAGATTGTCAAACATCGACACGTCAAAGCACTTTACAGGAGCTTTAATCATTCATTCATTTTCTTTCGGCTTTATTCTCTTTTTTATCAGGGGTCGCCACAACGTAATGAACTGCCAACTATTCCGGCATATGTTTTGCCCTTTCAGCCACAACACCCATAAACACTCATTTACACACACCCAGAGGAAACCCACACCAACACGGGAAGAACATGCAAACTCCACACAGAAACGCCCACTGGCCTAGCAGGGACTCGAACCAGCAACCTTCTAGCTGTGAGGACACAGTGCTAACCACTGAGCCACCATGCTGCCCAGGAGCTTTAATTTCAGGTCAAATTCAGTTCTTCTTGCACATGAAAACCATCCCCAACACTGCAGCTTTCAGGTACACTCTCCAGAAAAAAAACTGTGTGTGTGTGTGTGTTGGCGTGTGCGTCTGTGTGTAAATATTTGCTATTCTCTCTTGACTACTCGCGAGCTGTCTGACATTTTCTGCCCTTTTCTCTCCAAATAGCATAATGAGAATTTACTGCGTCCTGTTAGCAGTAATCTCGTAATCCTTTCCTCTCCGTTTCTAGAGCAGCGGGCGGCCAGGACTGCGCCCAGTTTCAAAGCTTCTCTGCTTCTAGATAATGTTTCTCAGAAATCTGACTACTGTATGTGTGAGGTGTAGAAACACACTCTCATAGGAGCTCACCATTAATGTGCTGCTGAAAACATGGACAAGAATCACGCTACAAAAATAGGTCCTACTTTATATTGGGTGGCCTGAAATGCTATGTGCTTGCATCAAAATAATAAAAACAATGTACTTACTGTGTTCATAATGTGGTGAGGTCAGGTTAGGAACAGGTTTTGTGGTATGGGTAGTTTTAAGGGTGGATTAAGGTCGTAAATACAAATTAATTATACATTTAATTATATCATATTTTTCCAAATAAAAAGCCTCTGCATTGAAAGAAAAATATTCAATGGATTTACTACATTTTTTTAAGGTGAGTGGTTGCAAACAATTTATATGGGCTTTTATTGTTTGAATTTTAACAAACAAATTAAGTTGAACATTACTACATTTACTTTGTTTAAATGTTTGCAACCATTTTGCACAGTTTGTTATTTTTCAGTGTGTGGTTTAATACTATAAAACCTCAGAGTAAGTGTGCGTTATTGACATCATAATTCATGTTTCTGTCTATAGAATGTAAACAATGTTTAATTTTGAATCAATGTGCTGTAAATAAATGTATAATTAATAACACTGACCTGCTGAATTTATGCCAATGCATTAAAGTCAACGTTTGTTTCTTTTTAAAGCATGTTTTAGGGAATAACAGGTGTTCAGAAAAGTGCAGGTATATAAAATCTGAACAATAATAAAGATAATTCTGATAAAATAATAATACGATGGAATAGAAACTGTCAGGATTCTGCCACTTTGGTCTTGTTAATTGTAGACACTTGTCCTGTCTTGTCTTGTATGTTGTGCTCAGCTAGAGTTTTCTTGAGTCGAGCACTCTTATCCTTGTCTGTCTTTTGTATGAGCGACATCTTGACCACACTCAGACTGTGCGCACTCCCACTTGATGCGAACGTTCAGGCTCCGGTGTGCTTGGGATGCGCACTCATGTTCTGGTGTGTGTTTTGTTCTCGGCATGGTGTTTTCGGTCCCAGAGCTCCAGTCTTGTTGGTTTCAGTTTCGGCTGGTGCTGGGATCAGAAACATGCATGCCGTATGTGAGTGCACAATCAGTGTTTTATTTATCTTGTACTCGTGTCTTGCATTCTGTCTCGTCTTAGTGTTGAGCATAGAGCACATGGCTCCATGTTTACATGTTGGCCGCATGCTTCAGTGTTGTGTTTCATGTGAACACACGGTTAATGAGTTCTCTCATAGGCTGCGTGCTCTAGTCCTGTATTTACGTGAGCACATGGCTCTTTGTGTCATGTGCTCTTCTGTCTATTGTCTAGTCCCACTCTCCTTATTAACCCATTATTAGTTAATCCTGTTCACTTGTCTGTTAATTAATTATTTCTCCTTTATAGCTCCCTCTTGTCTGCGGTCCTGTGACTTTCAGAGAGTCATGTCCTGTTCCTTTCCAGTCTTGCCAGACCAGTCCAGTCCACGCTTGTTTATCGTTTTCGTTATGTTTTCCCCCCTCAGGGTGGTTTTTGTTTTCATTTTTATATTTAATAAAGACCCATTATTCACTGCATTTGAGTCCTGTGACAGAAATAATGAACAAAAGATTAAACAACAGCTCTCAAACTGTGTTAAACGCCAAACTATACTGATGAACTTACAAACAGAAAGTGTTTGGGACTTTCTAACATGTAAAGGCATGTGTTATTGCTTTCTGAAATATAATTATGAATGTATTATTACATAACTGATCCAGCATGAGATTTACAATCGAGACCTACAGAGACGATGTGAACTGTAGCCTGGACCACCTTTTCATGAGTACAAAAAAAAGTAGCACAAACCAAACGAACCACACTTCTGACATCAATGCATTCACTCCACAGTTTTATGGTTTTTAATTTAATTTAATTCTGCTGTTCATTAGTTTGTAACGCTGCACATGTGTATGATGAACCTCCCATGAAGAGATGCTGCTGGGGTCTACAGGGGGCTTTTAAAACGCATTTCACTACACATTACAAAATACATTCCTTTAAAAAGTCATTTGTAATGTATTTTATTAGATTACTCAAGTTTAGTAACTTAATCTTAGTATTTTATATTAAATCTACAGCAGATTGAAGACTCGTTATCCTCTTTAGCCTGATTATAGCGGGTTGTGTTGTTGTTTATGGTCTATTTTGAACAGGGTTGTGTTTGGAAATGGAATAAATATGATTCAGGTTCTACAATAATCACTTATATAATCACAGACTAAATTACTTTTAAGATATAGCTCATTTGATTATCATTAAGCTTTATTATTTGCTGGATCGGTTGCTTTGAATGAATCATTTGAATGAATTACTTTATTTAAAGTGTAACTTGTTTTGTTCCTTACTGAATCAGTTGTTTTGAACGAATCAGTTGAAATAATTTAATGAATCACTTATTGATACAGTAACTTGCTTTATTGCTTTCTGAATCAGATGTTTTGAATGAATCTTTTTAATGAATGACTTAATGAATCACTCATTAAAACAGTAACTTGCTTTATTGCTTACTGAATCAGATGTTTTGAATGAATGACTTAATGAATCACTCATTAAAACAGTAACTTGCTTTATTGCTTACTGGATCAGATGTTTTAAATGAATCATTTGAATGAATGACTTAATGAATCACTCATTAAAACGGTAACTTGCTTTATTGCTTACTGAATCAGCTTTTTTGAACAAATCATTTGAATGAATTACTTTATTTAAAGTGTAACTTGTTTTGTTCCTTACTGAATCAGTTGTTTTGAACAAATCAGTTGAAATAATTTAATGAATCACTTATTGATAGTAACTTGCTTTATTGCTTACTGAATCAGATGTTTTGAATGAATCATTTGAATGAATGACTTAATAAATCACTCATTAAAACAGTAATTTACTTAGTTGTTTAAAGACTCGGCAGTTTTTAAAGGTTTTTCTGAAGAATTGAACTGATAAGGACAAACTAAATACTACTTAACAAATATTACAAAATATAAAGCAGTTGTGGATCTTCAAAGTAACAACAGACGATAAAGAGTCAAAGGGGTGTAAACTTTTGCACAGGGTCATTTAAAAAAAATTCTATTATCATTTTGTCTCTATATCAGTATATGTAAATATCTGTTATGAGAAATAGCTTATGCTGAACAATACTAAACAATAAAAACCACATGCAATTCCATGTTCTGCAAACATACGAGCAGAACTGTGTAGAGTATGTCTAAATTAAATAAAGGAAAATCGTATTCAAAAGCAATCATTTTAATCATCTAAAATACTTTTAGGATGTAACTGTAATTGATAACACTTTACAAAAAGGCTGAATTAATGTTAGTAATTGTATTTACTAACATGCACAAACATTGAACAATGCATTACATTATACACCTTCGTTAACGTTAATAAAGTTGTTAGTTCACTCACAGTGCAATGTTAACAAGCATGACTTTAATTTTTAATAATCCTTTAGTAAATGTTGAACAAATGCTGTGTTTAGTAAATACATTAACTAAAGAAACATTACTGTAAAGTGTGACCCTGTAATTTGATTACCACCCATTTAAAACGGAACCGTAATGAAATACTTATATTTGCTATGTTGATTTATTTAGCTAATTTAATTTAGGATATGAGCTCAACGCTGTTCTGACGTCAGTATTTGCTGTCCGCATGTTCTTACATGCATTTGAACAGCAAGATGAAAAGCACTCTATCAAACTGGCCTTTTCAGACTGCAAGCGTCTCGACTCTGTGTGATTCAGTGGTAGTTTTACAGGCGCTATTTAAGCTGGCGCGGGACGCTTGGAGGAGATGAACTCCAGTCTACATTCAAAACCACTTTCCCCGTTTTTTTTCTCTTCCCAGAACAGAGACGAGCTAAAAATAAGCATGGGATTTAAAGAGTGCGGCTTTTAATGGCAGCGTGTAAAATGTGCTGTGTGTTAACAGCCCTGCCGAGGCCAACCAGAAGACATGGCGGAGCGGCCCCGAAACAAATTGGGACAACAAATAAAGGAATGGGCTGCTTCTGGATCAGCTTTATGGAGCTGTAGTCTTCACTATAGTGTTTGATCAGTCCCAGTGACCCACATTTAATACAGTTCTATTGCAAAAAAACCCAAAACATTCTCTTATGAAATTGTCTCTTATGAAAGCAATAAATCTTCCTGGGTTGGTTTGTGTTTTTATATTTTTATTAAGTATGATACAGTTAAACTTGTTTCATTCCTTACTGAATTGGTTATTTTGGATGATTCATTTGAATTATTAGTTAATGAAGTACTCATTAAAACAGTAACTTGCTTTGTCGCTTACTGAATCAATCTGTTTGGATGAATCATTTGAATTAATGATTCGTTAAGACTGGAAATTGCTTCGTCAGTTAAGGAATTAGCTTTTTGAATGAATCATTTTAATTGATGAATCACTCATTAAGACAGTAACTTGCTTAATGACTTAATGGATCAACTTTTTTGAATGAATCAATTGAATCTTTATGTTGATTCACTCATTAAGACATTAAAGTGTGACAACAAATAAAGGAACGGGTTGCATCATTGCTTAATCTTTTTGAATGAATCAATTAAATTATTTAATGAATCACTTTAAAACAGCAACTTGCATCCTTGCTTACTGAATCAGTCTTTTTGAATGAATCAATTGAATTAATTATTTACTGGATAACTCAAAACAGTAACTTGCTTTGTCACTTAATGAATCAGATTTTTAAATATATTATTTGAATTAATGATAGAATGAATTAGTCATCATGGCAATAACTTGCTTAATCACTTGATGAATCAACTTTTTATGAATTAATCATTTGAATCTATATCTTGATGATTCACTCATTAAGACAGTAAATTGGGACAACAAATAAAGGAACGGGCTGCATCATTGCTTAATCAATCTTTTGAATGAATCAGTTGAATTGTTTAATGATTTACTCAAAACAGTAACTTGCATCCTTGCTTACTGAATCAGCTATTTTGAATAAATTAACTTGAATTATTTACTAAAATACTCATTAAAACAGTAACTTGCTTGTTGATTACTGAATCAGCTTTTTGAATGAATCGTTTGAATCAATGATTCATTGTGACAGTAAATTGCTTCGTCAGTTAAGGAATCAGATTTTTGAATGAATCATTTGAATTAATGATATAATGAATTAGTCATCAAGACAGTAACTTTCTTAATCAATTAGTGAATCAACTTTTTTTTAATGAATCATTTGAATCTATATTTTGATAATTTACTCAAAGGAACGCGCTGCTTCTGGATCAGCTTTTTGGAGCTGTAGTCTTCTCTATAGTGTTTGATCAGTCCCGATGACCTACATTTAATATAGTTCAATTTGCAAAAAAAAAAAAAAAACAATGCTCACACAGTATTTTTATAACCACAATGCATTTTCAGAAAATTTGTTTATATTGAGGGCTTGTGATATATATTATCAATCAAAATATTGTTGTTTAATCAAGAATGAATCTATAAATACGTTATGAAAGCCATAAGTAGCCCTTGGTTGGTTTGTTTTTTATATACTTTTATAAAATATGACATAGTTGCTTACTGAATAGCTTACTAAGTTGCTTACATGCCTTACTGAATCAGCTGTTTTGAACAAATCATTTGAATTAATGATTTAATGTATCACACTTACTTGATTCATTGCTTAATGAATCAGCTTTTTTGAATGAATCATCTAATGAATCACCCATTAAGACAGCAACTTGCTTCATCACTTAATGAATCAGATGTTTTGAATGAATCATTTAAATGAATGACTTAACGCATCACTTAATAAGACAGTAACTTGCTTTGTTGCTTAATGAATCGGCTTTTTTGAATGAATCATTTAAACGAATGACTTAATGCATCACTTAATAAGACAGTAACTTGCTTTGTTGGTTACTGAACCAACTGTTTTGAATTAATTATTTGAATGAATGATTTAATGAATCACTCAGTAAGACAGTAACTTGCTTCACGTAATGAACAATCTTTCTCAATGAGTCATTTGAATTAATGATTTAATAAATCACTTGTTAAAACAGTAACTTGCTTAATTACTAACTGAATCAGCTGGTTTTAAACCAAAATTTTACCCAATGGCTTGGTTTGTCCACACTTGACCCAACATTGAGTAACAAACAACCATGCATTTATTTATGTATTATATTTTTTAGCGTGAACTCAGTTCCTGTGTGAGTCCCGAATGCATAAATCTTCTGTTCCTGTGTTTCAAAAATACATTGTTTTCTGCTGACGTTGATGAAGCCATAATAAAACAAATGTCACCCGCTGTGCAGTGGGTACTAAGTATAAAACCCAGCAGCCTAAATATACACCGTACATGCCTGCTCTGACTGCAAACAAGCGTAAGACGGTAAATATGGAAGGTAATGCTGTGATTGTGGCCGTCGGGGCTTTGTTCTGATGATATGCCTGTGGATGTGTGCTTGTTTTTTATTCACACTGCGTCTGCTCCCACGCTAATGCACTACGTTCAGATCATACAACCGTCCCCAAGGAAAAGTGTCGTCAAATGAACACCAATGACGCATCTGAGTGTTTCTCTGGCTTTCAGACTCTTCACTAAAGGCCTCGGCTCTGGATTTCCACCAAGGCCCTGTTTAGTGGTCACTGGTTGAGTTGGCCAGCGTCGCGTGTTTTTCATTCAAGATTTTTCTTCTTTTTATAGTTTACTACAGCTGACGTCAAAGACTTATTTTAACCCGGTCTAGTTTCTATGTTCGATTATAAGGTACAAATTCGGTGTTTGGGAGAAGCTAAAAGTAGTACTGTTACTAACTTTATGGTGTTGAACTGAGCATCTGTCATCGTTTACTCATACTCATGACTGAGTTATGTGGGATTTAAAAGGAAAACATATAAGATAGACAGACAGACAGACAGACAGACAGACAGACAGACAGACGGATAGATAGATAGATAGATGGGTGTACAGACAGACAGACAGACAGATAGATGGATGTACAGATAGAGGTACAGATAGACAGACAGACAGACAGACAGACAGATGGATAGATGGGTGTACAGATAGATGTACAGACAGACAGATAGAAAGATGGATAGATGGATAGAAAGATGGATAGATAGATGTACAGTTGGATGGATGGATGGATGGATGGATGGATGGATGGTTAGACAGACAGACAGACAGACAGACAGACAGACAGACAGACAGACAGACAGACAGATAGATAGATAGATAGATAGATAGATAGATAGATAGATAGATAGATAGATAGATAGATAGATAGATAGATAGATAGATAGATGGGTGTACAGACAGACAGACAGACAGACAGACAGACAGATGGATAGATGGGTGTACAGATAGATGTACAGACAGACAGACAGAAAGATGGATAGATAGATGTACAGTTGGATGGATGGATGGATGGATGGTTAGACAGACAGACAGACAGACAGACAGACAGACAGATAGATGTACGGATGGATGGATGGATGGATGGATAGATGGATAGACGGACGGACGGACGGACGGACGGACAGACAGACAGACAGACAGACAGACAGATAGATAAATGAGGTATTTATCTATAACTTCCTAAGCAAATTTATCTTAATGTAAACAAAGTGTTTACAGGCCTTTATTGTACTGATAATAAATAAATAAATAAATAAATAAATAAATAAATAAACAGTAAGGAATGAAGAGATGTGCACTTTATAAATATTTCTGTAACATACAAATGTGTCCAGTAGTTTAGACATTAGGGGAAAGACGGCCGGCTGTAAAATGAGCATTAGTCACAGAGAGTGAAATGAATTCGCAAACCTCAAAAAGAGCAAACAAGGCAGACTAATTACTGTGGAGTCATAAAAGAGGAAGCCTGCACCGAGCACACCCACATCTATCCTGCAGGACAAATTGTTGTGGTGTCAAGTCTAAAAAGCAACAGGCGACTGCAGGCGTTTTGTGGCGTGGAGATTCCTGTGGAATAACGGCTGTAACTCACAGACAGATGGCGTTTGCTTGTCCTCCTTAAATACTTTTAAACATTTTCACTGCATTTTTTTCCTTCTGCAGCCAAAGTTCTTCCTGTCTTCAGTTGTTTCAATCTCTTCACTTTGCCATAAGGTGAATATATCAGTAGATCGCATAAAAGACGAGCAAATGAAGCAGCGTTTCCATCCAACGAGTCAAAGAGAAGGAAATCGACACTTCCTGATTAACTGGTGCCTAATATCAACAATAAATTAAATATTAACAGTTCTCTCTTCATTTCTCTCTAAGTCAATGTTTCTTGAGCTCAAAAAAGTAATTAAATGTTGTTTGCATAATTGTTGTGTTGTGTGTGTCCGATTTCACTGCAAAGCAACAAAGAGTTTGTGAAAAACCTCCACCAAATCAAGTCATTTCAGCCCACAAAACTCTGAAAAACGAGCCACGAAATCCTTCATAAATCTTCATAAATCTGAGATTCTGCATGAATAATCCACTGTTGACTCTGTATTATAATTGATCAAAAGTGAGCAGGAATGCATTCAGATAATGAGAAGTCAGAGTTGGCGGATTGAGCAGGAAAAGAAGCGTTGGGCAACCCGATCGGAGAGACAGCGCTACAGATGAAATCATGGGATTTGTGATGGTGAACACAGATCTTTCTTCATCAGCGGCCAGCGTGAGCTCACTGTCCTCTAAGACAAATCCCTTTCATCCACTTACGCTTGGAAATAATGATTTTACTTTGCAGGGATCTGCGCCAGGTCCAGTTGTGGATTAAATATTTGTGATACAAATACATGTTGATGGATCTGGTGCTTTTATCCAATGCAGCTACTACACTGAATTCAAAGCACACATATTTCCCTCTTTTTTTGTCATTTTGGGATAATGCGAATCTTTTCAAAGTTTGCAAGTATAGAAAAAAGCCAAATGATTACCCATGGTACCAAAACAGAATATTCCCAAATGTCCAGATATTATTTTTCAGCCTTTTACTAGCTCGTATGAGAAACTGTTGATTTTCTGTTTATTGCATGCAAAACTTATAATGGCTAGTTATTGGACAAATACAGAAAGCTCTCATTTTAGACTATGGGTGCAAGAATTGTCTCATTGCTTGGCTTCAGAGAAAGTAATGTGTACAGTTAAGACAAAGCCTGAAAATAGTGTTTTAAAATGTTCAATCTCTTTGTAGGATTGCTGAAGGAACCTGATACAAATCTTTTGTTTCTGAATTGGATGTGTATGTGCATGCATTTATTTTAATTTTGTTTAGTTCCTTTAGTACATGTTAAATGTTCCAAATGTAAAAACAAAAACAGTGTTTAAGATGAACCCAAAAGCAAATTCCTCCCACAAAATCTTCAATTTTCTGCATTTTTGTACATTCAAACCCTTTCTCTAATGTTTGTGAATGAGTGTGAGATCCATCATTTCACACTGACATGCAACTATTCCAGTTCAAACACACACTGAAGCTCCAAAAGGAAAACCCATGCATTGAGAGCTGTATGGGGTGAAAACTTTTGCTAATTTAATTTATTTTGTTTTGCTTTCTGGGAAATACGTAAGTATCTTCTAAAGCTTCTGAAAAGCAGTACTAAATAATACTAATACTAATTTAATAATGTACTCTTCTACATTCTGTTCAAAAGTGTTCACCCCCTCGGCTGTCCAAATCTTTTCAAAGTTTGCAAGAAAAAAAATCTCAATGTGAATCAGATGCATTTCCATAATGTTGTTAGAGTAGCAGACTGTAGTATTGATAACCTCGCAGCCAACCGTAAACAAGGCAAGCGAGTAATGTTCAAACCCACCTTCAAATGTCCAAAACCACCTTAAGCAAAAGTCATATATTTTTATGTGAGTTTTGGCATTTCCTTCACTAGTTTCTCATGGAATATTTCAAAATGTGCATTAAAACAGCCTGATGGAACTAATGGAACTTTCACCTTTAGCTGTATATACAGCAGAAGGCAAGACTATACACCTCCTATGAAACCGATTATTTTTAACAGAGAAAACATTTTTAAACTCAATTTTATTAGCCCCCTTAAGCAATATTTGTTTTGGATTGTCTACAGAACAAACCCCTGTTATACAATGTCTTGCCTAATTACCGTAAACTAGTTAATCCTTTAAAATTCTCTTTAAGCTGAATACTAGCATCATACAGAATAACAATACAATATTATATCCTCTCATCATGACAATGACAAAAGAAATCATTAGTCATTAGAAACTAGTTATTAAAACTATTATGTTAAAAACAAACCGTCTCTCCGCACTGGGGAAATATTTTTTAAATGTATTTCAGAGCAGTCCTAATCATTTTGACTTATTTCATTTTGAGTGATTCTGGAGGGGAGCACATTACCAGAGCACATTATCCTGTGTCATTTGTACGTCTTTGTAATGTACAGATTGATGGTAGAGTTTCTACAGGATGCCTGCTGGCTCTTGAACTTTACAAACATTCCTCAGCTCACCTTCACATGGTTTCCGCCGTAACGGCTTTAAGACGGCACTTCTGAAGCATTAATACTCTTTACAAGCACAGTTCCCGCTCTCTCGCCTGCTGTTCTGGAGGAAAAAAAAACACAACAGAGACACAAAATCACACACCTTCACACTGATCCAGGTGTTCTCCTGGAAATCTGCTACCGGTTTCATGCAGTTCTGAAAAATTGAGTTATCTTAAGTTGTGTTTAATAGTAGTTGTTTATGATTGGGGGGTGAAAACTTTTGCAATTGGACGATCAGGGCCAATTTAACTATCTTAGGGGTATCTTCTTTTTAGTATTATTATTCAGATCTGTAATAGTGCCATTTTATGATTTGGGGGTTAAAAATTTGGCAATTGGAAGACCAGGGTCAATTTAAATTATATTGTTTCCTGGAAAACATGCAATTATCTTTAGGTTTTTAATACTTAAGGGGTATCTTTTCATATTACTATTCAAAAGCTGCAGAAGATACTAGCATGTTTTGCAGAAAACTAAAATTAAATTGACCCTGGTCTTCCAATTGCAAAGGTTCCCCCCCCCCACACAACTCTTAATGTCTGATTTTTTTCCTTCTGGAGCTTTAGTGAGTGTTTTAACTGTGATAGTTGCAACTTAAGATGGGGGGTGAAAACTTTTGCAATTGGAATATCGAGGTCAATTTAATTTAGTTTGTTTTCTGCGAAACATTAAATTATCTAATTTAAATTATCTAATAGTAATTTAAACTTAGGGGGAATCTTCTTTTCAGTATTACTATTCAGAAGCTGCAGAACATACATGCTTCCTACAAAACTAAATAAATTAAATTGACCCTGACCTTCCAATCGCAAACTGTTTTTTTCCTTCTAGTGCTTTAGTGAGTGTTTGAACAGTAATAGTTGCATATCAGCCTCTCAATGTGAAAAGATAGACCTCACAGTGATAAAGACATTCTGGAAAGAGTTCAAATCTGAAGATTTTGTGAGACATGAACGTTTTTTCTGAAGGACAGCTGCAGTTTAAGTGTTCCTAACAAACAAGACCCTCAATAAACAGCTATTACTAAATCATTTTAAAAAGGCTGTGCATCAATCAGGTAAGGCTGTGCAGAGTCCTCATAAACCATATATACAAGTACTGTGCTAAAGCTGAAACTAATAAAAAAAACTGAAAAAACTAAAACTGAAGGTCACAGTCCACAATTTGTACACCCAATTTGATATGTTGAGGCTAAATAAATGTATTTTCTTTCTATTCCTAAAGACATCAAGTGAGCAAACTGTTATTTTAATGGATATACAGTACTGTAACTGTTTAATCAAATGATTAGTTTAAATGCACCAAAATATATTACCTATATTCACTGAGAAATGGGAAAAGAAATCTGCTGAGCACTCTGTGTGTGTGTGTGTGTGTGTGTGTGTGTGTAATGTGATGTGCAGCCCATAAGACTGTGGTCAGGCTCTGCTATGTTGGGGAATTCCAGTTGTCGCTGCTCTGTAAGTGCGTCTCCTTCATCTACTGCTGTAAACATGGCCGCTCGCCGCTCTGAGTTGTGTGTCTGTCGCAGTGAGTCTGATGTGGTTATTAGTCCGTCATCCTACAGGAATCCTGCCTAGCGCTGCCACCCTGAAGCGCCTCAAAATACACCGCTAAACACGCTTTTGTCCTGTTTCTAATGTAAATATCCTACAATTCTCAAATCAAGAAGCCTTTTCTAGACAAGCTAAAATATTGTCTTGTTTTTATAAAAATGCATCAAAATGAAGTGAGTTTTTCCTTAAAACAAGCAAATAATCTGCCAATGGGGGAAGTAAATAATATTGTTTTTGCTTTTAAATAACATTATCCCCCACTGTTAGATTATTTTGCCTGTTTTAAGGAAAAACTCAATCTTGACTCATTATTTCTGAAAACAACACAACAGTGTGTGTTTCTCTAGAAAATGCTTCTTGATTTAATATGTTGAGATATTTGGACAAGAAACGAGACAAATATTCGGTCCCACTTTATATCATGTGGCCTTAACTACTATATATTTGCATCAAAAAATACATACAATGTACTTAGTGTGTTTTCATAATGTATCGCTGAACACTTTTGAGATGGCAATGGTTATGATTAAGGGTGGGTTAGGGTGTAAGGGTGTAACTATCAGTGTAATTAATTAACAGCGTAATCAATAAATGTAATCAGAGAAATTAATTACAGATGTAATTACATGCAAGTATTTAATCAATCATAAGTACAATGTAAAAACATGTATTTACACAGTAAGTGCATCGTAACAAATTACTTTATTATTATTATTATTATTCAGTGTGAATCAGTTTTACATTGTCAAAACAACACATGACACGACAAGATTCCAGTGACAAGCAATTTGTCTGTCTGCACCAAACGCGACACGAAAGAAACATTTAAATAGCAATGAGATGAAATGGTAAAGGTCTAATAGTATTAAAGCTCATTAACATTATTTATAGGCTACTGAGTGATAGATGTTGTAGGAGTTTCATTTCCTCTGTTATTTTATGTTCAAGATCTGAGGTGAACTATCCGCTGCTGCTTTCAGGTGATAAATGTAATGTAAAAATGTAGTGTAAAACACTCAATCAAGCCCATAATCAGTACCTGAGGTGATCTTTGTCATAGTAGTTTATGCTGTTGTTCTGCTGCGATGACGCGGAAATACAAATGGTTTCTAAAATAGACATTTCGCATGTCGCTGTCGCAGATGATTAGGACAAAATTTCCTTTTAAAATGGAAAAGATAGCTTTTATAGAGCCACAGAGTGTGTAGTTGATTTATAGTGTTAGTCCATGTTAGCTGAGGCCACTTAATGTAAACTGGGACCAGAAACTAAGAAAGAAAAGCTTTTTTTTGCTCTGTTTCAGTCCTCACAGCTACAGTACAGCAGTCTGACACTGAGCGGTGACTCAAACACATTCCTGTTTTCAGCTCCTCTGAGTAAATCTGCCTTTACCGAAAACACATTGGAGACCACACAGAGAGACGCGCGCTTTCTGAAGCTCCACAGACGACTGCATCTTCAATTCTCTGTGTAAAAACTGTTTTGTTTTTTACTTCAGCATCTTTACTGTAAAAAATGTCCATAAAGCAGCAGTTTTCTGTATTTTGTGGTTTTTATTTCTGCTTTTGAGTTGCATTATGGGATTTGATCCTTCTTCAGCAACTTTCACCCTTGAAAAGTGTGTAAAAAGTGACTTTTATTGACATGTGTAACAGTGTGCAGTGTTATATTGTCTGGGTTGGTGTTGTATATTACACTGCAGAATTCTTGTAATAAACTGCAACACATTCTCTGTTCTTTTACACACTTATTTCTCTAGATATTATTTCTTATACATTATATTAGTTCAAACCACTACAATGTCAATAAAGTCACTTTGTTAAACTGTAGAGTTGAACTTTCAACATCAGAAGTGGACAGAGCAGAGATCAACATCCCATAATGCAATTCACCACCGTAAATAAACACAACAAACAAAATAAGTAAGGGGGCTAATAATTTTGACCACAGTAGTGTTTACATTCTTAAAATATTCATTCAATCATTCATTCATTCGTATTCTTCGGCCCAGAGGTAGCCACAGCGGAATGAACCGACAACTATTCTAGCTGATGTTTTACACAGCGGATGTCCTTCTAGCTGCAACCCAGTAGTGGGAAACACCCATACACTCCTACATTCACACACACTCATACACTACAGCCAATTTAGTTAATCAATTCCCCTATAGCACATGTGTTTGGACTGTGGGGGAAACCGGAGCACCCGGAGGAAACCCACACCAACACGGGGAGAAGATGCAAACTCCACACCAACTGACCCAGCCGGGACTCAAACCAGCAACCTTCTTGCTGTGAGGCCACAGTGCTAACCACTGAGTTACCCTGTCGCCCCATCTTTTAAATATATTTTATTATACCATCCAAACTAAAAGAAATAAGACTTTTCTGCAGAATACAAATGTAATAGGAGACAATGTGAAACTGCTCTGTAAAACTGCACTTAGGAAATATTAACAAAATAAAGACTGTCATCAACTGCATCAGAAAGCAAAGCTAGCGATCTCGCGTCTGAAGTAAATGTGTCTTTATTTAAGAGCATAAACAAGGCAGATTAAAATGACCTTCTGCAATGTGTTAATTCATTCCCGACTATACTTAAAATAAGAAACTGTGACAACTTTACTGCTATTGTCTCCTGCTTCAGCGTCTGATGTGATTCCCAAAAGTCTTCAGTCCGTGATTCATGACAATCAAGCGCTGTTTTTCCCGTAACGCTCTGGCTCAGCTGAGGGATCCGCTCCAGCTCAGCTTTATTGGGCTTTACATGTTTGTGATTTATGAATTGATCAGGCAGAGATTGAACAATAGGCCACATGTTCCTCATGTCATGTTAGTATGTTCACAATGGGAAACTCACTCGATATTTACAGTTCAGAGCACAATGTACTGTGTTTTTATCACAAGTTATGTGAAACTGTACACAATGAGCTACAAATATCTTTAATTTAAAACATATTGTAATGTAATGTGTATTTATATAGCACATTTATTGTGTATGACCATAAACCCAAAGCGCTTCGCAATCATGAGGAGGGGGGGGGGGGGGGTCTCTCCACTCCACCAGTGTGCAGCTCAACTTGGATGATGCTCCGGCAGCCACAGGACAACGGCGCCAGTGCTTCACCACACACCAGCTACACCAGCTATAGGTGGAATGGAGTGGGAAGACAGTGACAGAGCCAATTTAATAGATCGGGATGATTGAGAGACCATGAGGGGTAAGGGCTGATGGAGGGGATTTGGTCAGGACACCAGGGTTACACCCCTACTCTTTACCAGAAGGGCCATGGGATTATTAATGACCACAGAGAGTCAGGACCTCGGTATAACACCTCATCTCACTGGCAGTATAATGTCCCCTTCACTTTACTGGGGCATTAGGACTTACACAGACCGCAGGTTGAGCGCCACCTGCTGGCCTCACTAACACCACTTCCAACAGTAACCATGTGGTTTCCCATCCAGCTACTGACCAGGCTCAGCCCTGCTCAGCTTCAGCGAATGACCGCTCTTGGGCTGCAGGGTGATATGGCTGTGGTCACATATATTAACCCTAACCCTAACTTCTCTAGTTTTTGCTTATATTTACATTTTACTAGGTGTTGTACAGAATAAGTATGCTTTTTTGAATGACATATATGTCTATATGCTTGATTATAAGCTTGATTCTGATTGGCCGATGGTGACTCTAAGGCAGGGATGGGCAAACTCGATCCTGGAGGGCCGGTGTCCCTGCATAGTTTTGCACCACCCCTAATCAAACACACCTGCTTGTAGCTTTCTAGTGATCTTGAAGACACTAATTAGGGTGTTCAGGTGTGTTTGATTAGTGTTGGAGCAAAACTCTGCAGGGACACCGGCCCTCGAGGATCGAGTTTGCCCATGCCTGCTCTAAGGTGTTTGGCTATTGTAAGTTAAAAAGCGTGCGGCTAAAGTAGTTCCGGCCGGTTTAGAGTGCATTACAGCTCTATAATCACACACATTGAGACACCCTAGTAGACTTTTCTTTTAAATGAGTTTGCTTCTATGCATTTACTTTTTTTTAACACAATGGACACAATAGAAGAGATACAATACCTAGAATATAGCTGCAAGCAGCAATTAAGGGGCCAAGCAGTCCAGAGCCAGAAAGAGCAAAGCAGTCCAGAGGCCAAAAGCAACAAGGTTATTGAGCAGCATCAGACCAAGTGAAACAAAGCACCCAAAGCACCCGAAACAAAGTTTCCACGATGTGTTGCTATTTTCAGACCGACGCAACCCTAATTTTCCCGTTTTCCACCACGTTGTTTCAATAGCAAATCCATTTGCGCCACTTTGTAGACTCAAGGGTGTTTCAGTCTAGAAAAGAGGTGTGTTAAGGCGCAATGTTGGCGCGTTGCTATTTTCAGGAACTACATAGACTGTGCAATAGACCAGCTGAAAGCAGGTGTAAAGTCCAGCACAGAGCGCGTCAGTTGTGCGCCTCGCTTACACATTGCTTATAACCGGCAGAATGTACAGCAATACACAAATACCTTTACAAATGAAAAAGAATTAAAGGATTAAAATGTTTAAAAAATATGACTTTCTACATAAATATAAACCCCCTGCCTTTATGCCTTCATCTCGGGAGCTTTTTTTAGTTTATTCATGACAATTTGCTTTGGTATAATGTTATTATTATTAGCAGTATTATTTATTATCTGCATATTTATATTTGTTTTATTAAAAACAAGCTTAGATTTGTCCAGCTGTCAGGTTTTGGACCATATGGGGCACAGCATGTGTATTAGGATATAACTCAGTTGTTTGACCACACTTCATTATTATTGTTCATTTATTGGTTTGCTGGAAATAGAACTGAATTTAGAAATAGTTTTGACACAAATGTTTGTGTTTAACAAAACTAAATTAATTATGTTGGCTAATCAATGTCTGTGCGTACAACACCGTTTCCTTATCCACGAAATGGAGAAAGAGAAAGTGAAAGTAAAGGCCGATTAGAGGAGGTAGATGTAGATGCTCTGTTTAACTGTTTTCTTGCTAGTGAAACATTCACTTACAAAGTCCGCCATGTAAATAGCAAATGTGCCACGGCACGACGCAACTGACTCTTAAAGGGAATAGGAGACAAGACTCTGATTGGTTTATTCTCAAAACACACCCAGAACTCATTAAGAGAATAAGCTCAACCCTGTTAGACCATGAGCCGCGGTGCAGAGCGTATTTTTCTGTCCTTAAAATAGCAAAAGTGGATTCATATATGCCCTTAATGGTTTTGCACCCTGCACTTTGGATTTTGCACCTAGACCGTTAAAATGACTTTTTGAACAAGTATTATTCACTTAAAATAGGAGAAAACGATGAAAACTATAACATATGAAAGATTTATTGCCAAAAGGTTGCAGTGTGACAAATTTGAGGTGTTGTGGTCAGTGTTAGGTGAACATGAGGAGTCTTAATATAATATACAAAGGAATACTATGCAATACCTGGATACAATGGAAGTCAATGGAGTACAAATACAGCTGGACAGTTTAAATAATCATTTTAATAATTAAAGGATGAGAGAATTTATATTTATCTTTTTAACACATCCACATTTTTAGAACAGAAGCTTGATTTCGCTTTTGGTTGTAATGATGTGCACTCAAGCTGCATTCAGTTCAGTTGATCTTCATTTCTGTAGCGCTTGTGATTGTGTGGCAGCAGCTGAACACTGAAGTTCTAGTAAACTGAAGCTGTGTCAGTCCAGTGTTCAGAGTTCAGTTCAGTGTGGTTTAATATTCACTGCTGAGAGTCCAAACACTGAGGAGCAAATCCATCCATGCGCAGCTCCACAAGTCCCAAACCAAGCAAGCCAGTGGCGACAGCGGAGGAAGAAACTTGATGCATTGAGCTTTAGTAACCTGACGGCACTGAATCAAGAGCTCTGTGTTTCTAATCTTCATATAAGAGTTTACCTGTTCAACAAGTGCTTGTGTTTGCCTGCAGTGCTTCATATAGCAGTAGAGATGATGCAGATGTAGTGTGTGTGTGTGTGTGTGTGTGTGTGTAAATGGGAATGGCTGCAGACAGCGTGGCCACAGAACCGCTCAGACGGCCACAAGTCTTTGGCTCAACTCCTCCATTTCTCATCCTGAGGGGGGTCTGTGTCTCTCTCTCTCTCACACACACACACACACACTCAGTCTTCCTCCACCCTGCTGTACGACTGCCAGCTCCTCCTGTTTTCTTTAATTGTAAGCTCAGTAATTGGCCAGTACAGACGGGTGCCAGCCTGAGGGCCGACAGCACGGCTCGAGGACTCAAAGCTCAGGGGCTTTTATTTTATTTCTGGACAAATGAACAAGTGTCTCGATGTCTGTGCGTACACTAACACACACTCTCATTGGTTCTGCCGCGTGTGTAATATTTCTCACTGGTGATTAATTAAGCCAATAGTTACGAGAGGCAGACAGAAGGAGAGCCAGATCTGCTCACTGAGAGACCAGAGAGAGACGCCTTCACAGATTATACAGCACTTATACCACACACACACACACACACACACACACACACACACACACACATCCATACATGCGCAAACGCACATGTTCTCACACACATACATGCATGCACACACACACACACATGTACACACACATACATGCATGCAAACAAACACATACACTTGTACCCACACATACATGCACGTCCACACACACATGCACACAAATGCACATACACACATGCATGCATACACGCACACACAAGCACACACACATGTACTCATACACATACACGCAAACACACACGCTCATGCACACACACATACATGCACACATGCACACACACATACATGCTAACAAACTTACAATCATACATACATGCAAACACACACACACACACACACACACACACACATACATGCACACATGCACACACACATACATGCTAACAAACACACAATCATACATACATGCAAACACACACACACACACATACATGCACAAACACACACACATGTACACACACATACATACATGGAAACACAAACACTCACACATGCACGCACACACACACACAAACACGCACACACATGTACATATACATGCAAACTCCCCTGTACATGCACACACACACACATACATACATGCACACAGGCAGACACAAGTACATGCAAACAGGCAGACGCACATGTACACACACACACACACACACACACACACATACAGTAAATGCACACACACGCACATATACTCGCACACACACACACAAACACATACATACATACACACACACACATGTACATATACATGCAAACTCCCCTGCACATGCACACACACACACACACATGCACACAGGCAGACACAAGTACATGCAAACAAACACACGCACATGTACACACACACACAAACACACACACATACATAGAGTAAATGCACACACATGCACATGTACTCGCAAACGCACACACAAACACATACATACATACACACGCACACACACACACATGTACATATACATGCCAACTCCCTTGCACATGCACACACACACACATACACACAAATGCACATACACAAATGGCATACATACACACACACACACAAACACACGCACACACATGTACATTTACATGCAAACTCCCCTGCACACGAACACACACATACACAGACACAAGTACATGCAAACAAACACACGCACATGTACACAAACGCAAACACACAAACACACCCACATACACACATACATGCACACACACGCACATGTACTCGCACACGCACACACACATACATACATACAAACACACACAGACAGACACAGATATATGCACACATACACACACACATATTCATACACAAACACGCAAGCATTCACACACACACACATTTCAGCATTGACAGTGTGAAATGTGATGAGAGTAACACACCTGCTGCACAGGTCAGACTCCACCTGCACACCTGCACACTCTCCTGCGGTGTCAAACTAATTCTGCATGATGACATGTAACTAACCCTCATCCTAACATTCATCTAACCCGGCTCATATAGTGAGTGCAGCTTTCAACCTCCAGCAAGCCTTGTGCAGTTCTGAAGCCACACGATCAAAACTGTCGAGCGTTATTCGTTGCTTTCACACAAACTGCAGCAACAAACACAAACACACAAACCCTTCTCTCCATCACACTCCACAAGCGGAAGCACAACATTTCAACCATGCTAAATAACAGAGTCCGTGTGCGATCCTCTGACATGTGCCGGCAGCGTTGACGGATGTGTGTGTCTGGTTTTCTGCTGCGTTCTCTGTGTTTGCGAGTGTTTTTTTGTCCCTCTGTGTCCTAAATGAAGAGTGACGGCCGAGAGCCACAAACTGCAGACCGCAGACCAAAATCACAGAGGTCACAACATGCCTCGGTGTCAGGAATAAGACTTACGGCTGCTTTATAAATATAGCCTGAAGGGGATCACTGAGACTATATTGGGAGAGCTCTGCTTTACAAACTCTCTCCTGAAATAGACAGAGGAAGTTCGCAATGGTGTGATGTCATGCAGTGATGTCGAGTGTGAAAGTCCTGATACTGTGAAGCTGAAAAATTAAATCTGAATTACACTCTTAACCCAATGGTTGACCCATCAGTTAAAACAACCCAGCTTTTTTTGCTTCTAAGAGAGCTGCTGTTTTCCAGATAATCTGCGTTCAGATCAAGCTGAAGCTCAGCTTTTATGAGCTCTGTGTTCATCAGCGGTTGGGTTTGTCCATATTTGACCCACTATTGTTGTAGGACAACCTGACAACCCAGCATTTTATAGATATGATGTTTAACTTTTCAGTTGTTTTGCAGAGAAATTTTAGTTTCATTTTAGTGATTAAAATGCTTTAACAGTTTAAGATGTTGTCTGTGTTGTTGAGGTTTATAATCATTTTAAGCAGCACTGACTCAATTAATTAAATCCCGTATTCAGTAATTAAGTTACTTGTCAAATGGAGAAGTTGAAAGTATTTCAACACACTGAGTAGTCGTAGCACGTAAAAAACCCAACATTGCATTCATTTTTTCACCCAGCCGGGACCAAAACCTGCGACCTTCTTGCTGTGAGGTCACCGTGCTAACCACTGAGCCACCGTGGCGCTCTGTCCCATATCCAATGTAATGCTGATTATTAAAATGATTCCGCATCGAATCTTTTAAAAACAAAAACACTGTTTTGACTCCGATTTAAAGAATTATATGATATATATCATCAGTGCTGTCTTTGAGGTTTATAAAGAGTTTAAGCAGCACTGACTCAACTAATTCAGTCATGAGTAATTCAATGACCTTTCAAACGCTGAAACTAGAAAAGTATGCTAAATTCAATGTTAATGAGGCTATTAATAATTTACTTATTATTAATATTGTTATTAAATATTGACAAACCCAACATTAAATCTGAATTACACTCTTTAACCCAATGGTTGACCCATCAGTTAAAACAACCCAGCTTTTTTCTCTTCTAAGAGAGCTGCTGTTTTCCAGATAATCTGCGTTCAGATCAAGCTGAAGCTCAGCTTTTATGAGCTCTGTGTTCATCAGCGGTTGGGTTTGTCCATATTTGACCCACTATTGTTGTAGGACAACCTGACAACCCAGCATTTTATAGATATGATGTTTAACTTTTCATTTGTTTTTGCAGAGAAATTCTATTTGTTACATCACAACTGTAATTTTAGTGATTAAAATGCTTTAACAGTTTAAGATGTTGTCTGTGTTGTTGAGGTTTATAATCATTTTAAGCAGCACTGACTCAATTAATTAAATCCCGTATTCAGTAATTAAGTTACTTGTCAAATGGAGAAGTTGAAAGTATTTCAACACACTGAGTAGTCGTAGCACGTAAAAAACCCAACATTGCATTCATTTTTTCACCCAGCCGGGACCAAAACCTGCGACCTTCTTGCTGTGAGGTCACCGTGCTAACCACTGAGCCACCGTGGCGCTCTGTCCCATATCCAATGTAATGCTGATTATTAAAATGATTCCGCATCGAATCTTTTAAAAACAAAAACACTGTTTTGACTCAGATTTAAAGAATTATATGATATATATCATCAGTGCTGTCTTTGAGGTTTATAAAGAGTTTAAGCAGCACTGACTCAACTAATTCAGTCATGAGTAATTCAATGACCTTTCAAACGCTGAAATTAGAAAAGTATGCTAAATTCAATGTTAATGAGGCTATTAATAATTTACTTATTATTAATATTGTTATTAAATATTGACAAACCCAACATTAAATCTGAATTACACTCTTTAACCCAATGGTTGACCCATCAGTTAAAACAACCCAGCTTTTTTTTTGCTTCTAAGAGAGCTGCTGTTTTCCAGATAATCTGCGTTCAGATCAAGCTGAAGCTCAGCTTTTATGAGCTCTGTGTTCATCAGCGGTTGGGTTTGCCCATATTTGACCCACTATTGTTGTAGGACAACCTGACAACCCAGCATTTTATAGATATGATGTTTAACTTTTCAGTTGTTTTGCAGAGAAATTCTAGTTTCATTTTAGTGATTAAAATGCTTTAATAGTTTAAGATGTTGTCTGTGTTGTTGAGGTTTATAATCATTTTAAGCAGCACTGACTCAATTAATTAAATCCCGTATTCAGTAATTAAGTTACTTGTCAAATGGAGAAGTTGAAAGTATTTCAACACACTGAGTAGTCGTAGCACGTTAAACACCCAACATTGCATTCATTTTTTCACCCAGCCGGGACCAAAACCTGCGACCTTCTTGCTGTGAGGCCACAGTGCTAACCACTGAGCCACCGTGGCGCTCTGTCCCATATCCAATGTAATGCTGATTATTAAAATGATTACGCATCGAATCTTTTAAAAACAAAAACACTGTTTTGACTCCGATTTAAAGAATTATATGATATATATCATCTGTGCTGTCTTTGAGGTTTATAAAGAGTTTAAGCAGCACTGACTCAACTAATTCAGTCATGAGTAATTCAATGACCTTTCAAACGCTGAAATTAGAAAAGTATGCTAAATTCAATGTTAATGAGGCTATTAATAATTTACTTATTATTAATATTGTTATTAAATATTGACAAACCCAACATTAAATCTGAATTACACTCTTTAACCCAATGGTTGACCCATCAGTTAAAACAACCCAGCTTTTTTCTCTTCTAAGAGAGCTGCTGTTTTCCAGATAATCTGCGTTCAGATCAAGCTGAAGCTCAGCTTTTATGAGCTCTGTGTTCATCAGCGGTTGGGTTTGCCCATATTTGACCCACTATTGTTGTAGGACAACCTGACAACCCAGCATTTTATAGATATGATGTTTAACTTTTCATTTGTTTTTGCAGAGAAATTCTATTTGTTACATCACAACTGTAATTTTAGTGATTAAAATGCTTTAACAGTTTAAGATGTTGTCTGTGTTATTGAGGTTTATAATGATTTTAAGCAGCACTGACTCAGTTAATTAAATCCCGTATTCAGTAATTAAGTTACTTGTCAAATGGAGAAGTTGGAAGTATTTTAAATGTAATTTAATGACGTAATTAATTAGCTTGTTTTGTTTTTGAAGTAACTCACCCAACACACTGAGTAGACGTAGCACGTAAAAAACCCAACATTGCATTCATTTTTTTGACTTAAATACTACACAGTTTAACCCAATGACTGGGTTTGTCCATATTTGACCCATTTGTTAGTTTAGTTTTTTCTCTTCTAAGAGAGCTGCTGTTTTCCAGATAATCTGCGTTCAGATCAAGCTGAAGGTCTGCTTTTATGAGCTCTGTGTTGGTCTGTTCGCTCACAGGTAATGATTCATTTTCACTTTCAGTAAGGTAGTTACGCAGAGTGACTTCACACAGCATAAATCTCTCCAGCGTGGACGCCTGATGATTTTGTAGCTTCGTGAACACACACAGCTGCACCCAAACGCTGGAAACACTGACCACAAACGAATCGTTGTTTTTTTTTTGAACGATTAAACACCGGGAAGACTCACTAATCTTCTGTGAGGTGTAAGACAACTCACAGCTACTAATATTAGCACACCTGCTCAATAATGGGCTATATTTCCTCCAACACTTCTATATGACCCAATACATTGCAGATTTAATGCAAAATGACCAGTTTATCTGGGTCTGAAATTAATTTTGCAATATTACTTTATACTAGTAATGATTTTCAGGAAACTGACAGAAATCAGTATTAATGCATTGCAAAAAATAAATTCTTGTCTTGTTTCTAGTCCAAATATCTAAAACTTCTTAAATCAAGACGCATTAGCTAGACAAGCAAACAAATATTGTCTTGTTTTCAGAAATAATGAGTACAAATTAAGAGTTTTTAACAAGTAAAATGACCTGCCAAAGGGGTAAGCAAAATAATAGTATGTCAAAAAGAAAAACAAGATAGTAAACAGGGAGTACACTGTCATTTTTGTGTGAACTATACATCAGCTGTGCAGATCTCAGTGATCAGTCTATTGTTGTGCATCATATTCTGCCAATTACAGGACAGAAATGATTCTCATAAAGTCAGAAACTACTCCAGCGTTCCTGCACTACAGTAGATCTGAAACAGCTTTACACAACATCAAAGACTAAACTAAACCACAAGCTTTCATTAAACAAGCTCCTCTGGCTATAATACACACACACATTTAGACACACTTATATACACACACACACACTCACTCGCTCTCACACAAATAGACGTCCAGACACACACTCACTCACAAACAGACAAAACACACACACACACACACACACACACACACACACACACACACACACACACACACACACACACACAGTCTCCGACAGCTTGGCAGACACAAACAGCACAAAATATTTACAAGAGGAAATAGCAGCGACACACAGACTGAGAGCCGGGGTCCTGTGTGGTCCACATCCATCAACACACTGATCCAGAGTCAGCAGGGGCCAATTCACTGCTCTCCGGAGCCCAAAATACCTGATCTAAAGTCAGCAGGGCCCAAATCACTGCGCTCCGGAGCCTAACATACCATATCCAGAGTCAACAGGGCCCAATCACACGCTCTGGAGCCCAAAATACCTGATCCAGAGTCAGCAGGGGCCAATTCACTGCGCTCCAGAGCTCAAAATACCTGATCCAGAGTCAGCAGGGGCCAATTCACTGCACTCTAGAGCCCAAAATACCTGATCTAGACTCAGCAAGGCCCAATTCACTGCACTCCGGAGCCTAACATAACATATCCAGAGTCAGCAGGGGCCAATTCACTGCACTCCAGAGGCCAAAATACCTGATCCAGAGTCAGCAGGGCCCAATTCACTGCACTCCAGAGGCCAAAATACCTGATCTAGTGTCAGCAGGGGCCAATTCACTGCGCTCCAGAGGCCAAAATACCTGATCCAGAGTCAGCAGGGGCCAATTCACTGCACTTAAGAGCCCAAAGTACCTGATCCAGAGTCAGCAGTGGCTAATTCACTGCGCTCCGGAGCCTAACATACCATATCCAGAGTCAGCGGGGTCCAAATCACAAGCTCTGGAGCCCAAAATACCTGATCTAGAGTCAGCAGGGGCCAATTCACTGCGCTCCAGAGACCAAAATACCTGATCCAGAGTCAGCAGGGGCCAATTCACTGCGCTCCAGAGGCCAAAATACCTGATCCAGAGTCAACAGGGGCCAATTTACTGCGCTCCAGAGGCCAAAATACCTGATCCAGAGTCAGCAGGGGCCAATTCACTGCGCTCCAGAGCCCAAAATACCTGATCCAGAGTCAGCAGGGGCCGATTCACTGCGCTCCAGAGCCCAAAATACCTGATCCAGAGTCAGCAGGGGCCAATTCACTGCGCTCCAGAGGCCAAAATATCTGATCCAGAGTCAGCAGGGCCAATTCACTGCACTCCAGAGGCCAAAATACCTGATCCAGAGTCAGCAGGGGCCAATTCACTGTGCTCCAGAGGCCAAAATACCTGATCCAGAGTCAGCGGGGTCCAAATCACAAGCTCTGGAGCCCAAAATACCTGATCTAGAGTCAGCAGGGGCCAATTCACTGCGCTCCAGAGGCCAAAATACCTGATCCAGAGTCAGCAGGGGCCGATTCACTGCGCTCCAGAGGCCAAAATACCTGATCCAGAGTCAGCAGGGGCCAATTCACTGTGCTCCAGAGGCCAAAATACCTGTCCAGAGTCAGCAGGGGCCAATTCACTGCACTTAAGAGCCCAAAGTACCTGATCCAGAGTCAGCAGTGGCTAATTCACTGCGCTCCGGAGCCTAACATACCATATCCAGAGTCAGCGGGGTCCAAATCACAAGCTCTGGAGCCCAAAATACCTGATCTAGAGTCAGCAGGGGCCAATTCACTGCGCTCCAGAGACCAAAATACCTGATCCAGAGTCACCAGGGGCCAATTCACTGCGCTCCAGAGGCCAAAATACCTGATCCAGAGTCAACAGGGGCCAATTTACTGCGCTCCAGAGGCCAAAATACCTGATCCAGAGTCAGCAGGGGCCAATTCACTGCGCTCCAGAGGCCAAAATACCTGATCCAGAGTCAGCAGGGGCCGATTCACTGCGCTCCAGAGCCCAAAATACCTGATCCAGAGTCAGCAGGGGCCAATTCACTGCGCTCCAGAGGCCAAAATACCTGATCCAGAGTCAGCAGGGGCCGATTCACTGCGCTCCGGAGCCTAACATACCATATCCAGAGTCAGCGGGGTCCAAATCACAAGCTCTGGAGCCCAAAATACCTGATCTAGAGTCAGCAGGGGCCAATTCACTGCGCTCCAGAGGCCAAAATACCTGATCCAGAGTCAGCAGGGGCCGATTCACTGCGCTCCAGAGGCCAAAATACCTGATCCAGAGTCAGCAGGGGCCAATTCACTGCGCTCCAGAGGCCAAAATACCTGATCCAGAGTCAGCAGGGGGCAATTTACTGCGCTCCGGAGCTTAACATTCCATATCCAGAGTCAGCAGGGTCCAAATCACACGCTCCGTAGCTCAAAACACCAAATCCAGAGTCAGCAGGGGCTAATTCATTCCACTCCAGAGCCCAAAATACCTGATCCAAGGTCAGCAGGGGCCGATTCATTGCTCTCCAGAGCTCAAAATACCTGATCCAGAGCCAGCAGGGCCAAATTACACGCTCCGGAGTTCAAAATACCTGATCCAGAGTCAGCAGGGCCCAATTGACTGCACTCCAGAGGCCAAAATACATGATCCAAAGTCAGCAGGGCCCAATTCACTGAGCTCCAGAGCCCAAAATACCTGATCCAGAGTCAGCAGGGGCCGATTCACTGCACTCCAGAGGCCAAAATACCTGATCTAGAGTCAGCAGGGCCCAATTCACTGTGCTCCAGAGCCCAAAATACCTGCTCAAGAGTCAGCAGGGCCTAATTCACTGTGCCCAAAATTTTGCATTTCACAGTCCAAAAATTAAACAAACAATTGAATATGTTGGTGGAAAATATAAAATAAATGTTAAATAAACAGGAAAAATCAAGAGAAACATAAAAAATATTAAATTGTCTAAATGTTTTTTGTTTTGCAATAACGGGTTTTGAGTTTAAATGTATAATCTTTTATTTCTAAAGATGCTCAGTGACCAAACTCTTATTCTAATGCATATAACTGTTTAATAAAACTGTTCTGTTTAAATGCACCAAAACATATGATCTACTGTATATTCACTGAGAAACAGATTAAACTATTAATTTCCAAAGGGGAGTGTACTGATTTATGCTGAGCACTGTATATGTGTGATATTACGGCTGAGCCTGAAGTCTGAGCTCATTCATCCACTCACTCGAAACCAAACGCGAGGAAAGATTTACAAAAATGAAAACACACACAGCTAATTAACCAAGTCCCCAGTGCAAGTCAAAAAACAAATATTTAAGCCTTACATCACTGTTTTGTTTTTCCACAGCAGGCGTTTACTCAATTCAGCAGCGAAAACTGAGACCTGTTTGAGTTTAAATGCAAAATTACCTCATTTATTTAGCTCCAAATTAAAAGGTGACCATATTAATAATTGGATTAACAGTTTTAAAGTGGTCATGAAGTGAATAATCAACATCTATTTCATCTTTTGAGCTAGTATCGGTATACAATCCTACTGTGAGTTTCAGAGCTCAACACTTTGTGGTTCCTCTAAAATCAGCTTACATTGAAGACTGAACCGGTAAACCGGTATCTTCTACTCTATGATGTCATACAATGGATAAGCTCCGCCTACACATAAGAGCCATGCCCACTTTTGCAGCACTGCCTGTTTAGTTCTGTTAATATGCAAAACAGTCAGCCAATCACAGAAGTGGGCGTTTACTTCTGAGTCTACAATTGGCCACGCCCACTCAAACAGTGTTTCAATGAGTACAAAACAGCTCAGAAAATAGCTATAAATATAATAAATGATGATGTTTTTGATGATCTTGATAACATAAATGCACCTGCATAAAAATTAAATGAGGATGTTCATCATGACCCTTTTAAAACCAAAACGTTTCTAAAACAATAAGCACAATCACTGCATTACGCAGCAACACAAGCATTTCTTCTGGTTTCTGGAAAGTTGTGGTTTCACCAGGTTGTCTATTTCTCATTATGAGGAATGGCATGATGTCGTACCTGCCAAAGACACATCTGGAAAAGCACGACCCCAGGAGACCCTCAGAGTTTACATCTGCAAGTCTGATTATTACTTTTGATTGAGCGTGACTTAAAATAACCTACGCTTGATGGGCTTTAATTAATTTTTCCGCACCTGGACTGAACAAAACTTTTCCAAAGGTATTATATGAGTCCATCTGTAAGTCAGATATATGAGCTCAATCCACAAACACTGCCCTCTCATGGACGGTGTCTCCCCACACACACACACACAATAATTTAACACAAAACCCTCATCTTTAAAACTAGATCACTCCTAAACACCTTATTTCTCTTTCCCTGAATATAAACAGGGTGTCACAGTGGTGCAGCGGGTAGCACAATCACCTCACAGCAAGAAGGCCGCTGGTTCGAGTCTCAGCTGGGTCAGTTGCCATTTGTGTGTGGAGTTTGCATGTTCTCCCCATGTTGGCGTGGATGAATGAATAAATGAATGAATGAATGAATGAATGAAAACACCCTAAAAATGCTGGGTCGTTATAACCCAGCACTGGGTCAAATGATTGGGTTAAAAATGCAATTCTAATTGTATGTAAAAAGTAAGTGATATGTCCATATTTGACCTAAATCTCAGCATTTTTCAGCCTGAACAGTAGTTTGAGGCGCTCATAAGTAAGTGCTGCATGGGAAAGGAATGCTTTGACCTATTTTTATGGGGCAACATCTCACTGGAGGGTTTGACTGATGTGAATCTGATCAAACTTTTACAAATCCTGCTGAAGTTTCACACTGACCCCTGTGTGAAACCTGCATTTCGTTGCCTTGTACTTGTACATGTGTGATGACAATAAATTGAATCTAATCTAATCTAATCTAATCTAATCTAATCTAATCTGTGGTGGGATTTTTGGGTCTCACTTTACTACTTTTAGTTAAACTAACAATGAACAACAAATTGATTAATCATTGAGTTACACTGTATTTTAAGATGCTTTTAATTGTTGTAATGTTTCACAGTTTGTTCAACTACTGAGTGTTATCGATTAATTAAAAACTAACTGTATGGTGAGTGTGAGGATGTATGCAGATTAGTTTTGGGGTTAGTTGCATGATGTAATTATGTAAGGAAAAAATAGATGACGGTGCATTAAATATTTAGAAAATAATGCAGATCTGAGGTGGTGATTATTTAGGTGTGCATTATTCCCTAATAATAAGAACAGCCTGTAGTCAATTCCACTTATATAAAGACATTGATCAGGTGTCGATAGTATTTAGGTGTTTATGTGTGTATTTAGTGTCAATCCCAAAATTATCCATACAATTCAATGAAGCCTCTTGGACATCGTATTATCATCTATTAGTAGAAGTCTGTGTTATTTCTGGTTAAAAACAAGCTTTCTGGTTGAATAAAAGAAACTTTAAGTCAGAATTTGTTAGGGGTGTGAATAATTTTGGACTTGATTGTGTATAAATACATATAGACAGTACATGCATATTAGGTTAATACAAACATTTGCTCTAAATGTGATTAGTTAATCATTAATCATTAAAAGCAAAATAAAATGTTTAAATGTTTTAACAACTCTGGTCTCTTTTACATAATGTTAGTATTAGTTTGTTTTGTCTGTATACACTATATTTATCAGGATTTGTACATAGCTTTGTTAATTTTAGTGCTGTTTTATATTTGCTTTGCTCATTGTATAATTTTTATATTGTTTGTAGTGTGAGCCAAATAAAATATGGCAACTTAAAGACGCCTCTCATATGGAAAATAAAGTCAGTTTCTCACAGACTTCAACAGCGTGTCAGAATCTGGATAGTTCTGTGGGTCTCGTCTGTCAAATCTGAGCTTTATTTCGTATTTTCTATTGGATTGTGATCAGGTGATTGGCTGGGCCATTCTACAGCTTGATTTTCTTTCTCTGAAAGCATCTGAGAGTCTCCTCGGCTGTGTTTTGGATCATTGTCTTGCTGAAATGTCCACCCTGGCTTCATCTTCATCCTCCTGCTAATGTAGATGTTGGACTGAAGCAGCTGATGTTCATTTACCCTGAGGAAGACCAGAGGGTTGCTGAAGAGCCACTGAGAGATTTCAGCTGCTGTCTGGGCTCTCACTACCGAACTACACCTCCCTTTCTTCATGTGTTCAATACTTTTTGCCTGCGTCATTTCATTTTATTATGCAGAACTTAATTTTTAAACTGATTAGATTTGTTTTCTTTACATAAGTGAATATCTTTGGTTGTTACCAACATCTGGTGAAGATTTCAAGTCAGCAGCACCTTTAGAAAATGGTGACGTGTTCAATACTTATTTTCCCAACTGTAAGCAATATGGAAGAATTTATTTTAAGACTTATTTCTATGTTGGGACTTTTTCTGAAACACTGCAAGAAATGGATTGATTAATGCATTGATGTTAACAGCAGTTGAATGCATTAAATCTGATACAGAATTCATAGTTTTTTATTTATTTTAAATTATTTTGTATTTGTTTATTATTTATTTGTTGAATATTGTAAAAACTAATAATAACATAAATTCTGTTGTAAATTAACGTTGTATGTCTTAAAAAATAGCCTTATGTCTAATTCTGCATCTGCAGCAATATTAACTAATGTTTAACTAATGCCAAATAAACCAATAAATAAATAAGTAAAAAGTTTTTAATGGAAAAAAATGAATATGACATCAGTTTCCAACCAAATCAGCATTTTTTGTGTGTTGAATATGCATCAAAGCGTCAGTGAGTGTATTGTTGGCGGTCTGACATGAGCACTAGTTTACCCAGCGCTGATTGCAGGAGTCCTGCGCTGTGTTATGAATGGTTCGGCTTGAGAAACAGTTTGCTTATTTAGTCCCTGCTCTCAGCCGAATTTGTTAAGCTCCGGATTTGAAGGCACTGGCTGAGTATGTTGAAGTGGTCAAAGCCGAGAGCTGTGGTGTGTGTGTCATTGGCCATCCATGAAGGATGATTAGTACAGGAAATATAAAGCCCCGACCAACAGCAGGTAAGAGCCCTGAGTGATTATGTTGCTCTAACTTGTACAAATATTTACAGCCTGATTATTTTGGGTCTGCCATGCTGGGATTTCTTTTGCACAAACACTGGAGACTGGACGTCTGAACAAGCTGTCTGTCTAGCCATGACAGGACACCAATAACACAGACGACCGCCACTTTCAGACCACCAGACCTGACCACACACACACATTATTACACTTATGCAGGGCTCTTCATATGCACCTAAACACGCACTCACAAAATGACATGCTGCCTTAAACTATTTTTATTATATTATGTAAAAAAAAAAAAGTCACTTTAATTGTTTGAGTTGAATCAAGTTTAACTTTGCATCAATAAAACAGACTGAAAACGTCAAGTTCAAAGTAATTTCAAATTTGCAATAATGCATATAGCGCCCTCTAGTGGATCTTTCATCTGTGACGTACAACTAAACATACCCTGAGTAATAAATTCCAGAATCGCACTAATGTAGACAGCGCCCTCTAGTGGATCTTTCATCTGTGACCTACAACTAAACATACCCTGAGTAATAAATTACAGAATCGCACTAATGTAGACAGCGCCCTCTAGTGGATCTTTCATCTGTGATGTACAACTAAACATACCCTGAGTAATAAATTCTAGAATCGCACTAATGTAGACAGCGCCCTCTAGTGGATCTTTCATCTGTGATGTACAACTAAACATACCCTGAGTAATAAATTCCAGAATCGCACTAATGTAGACAGCGCCCTCTAGTGGATCTTTCATCTGTGACGTACAACTAAACATACCCTGAGTAATAAATTACAGAATCGCACTAATGTAGACAGCGCCCTCTAGTGGATCTTTCATCTGTGACGTACAACTAAACATACCCTGAGTAACAAATTCCAGAATCCCACTAATGTAGACAGCGCCCTCTAGTGGATCTGTCATCTGAAAAACACAACAAAGACATTCCCAGTGACACATTTCAGATCTGCAATAATGTTTTCTGCACCCTGTAGTGTTTTTTCATGTGATGTACAACTAAACGGACCCAAAATAACATTTATCTTATTCGCCAAAGTATGAACAGCGCCCTCTAGTAGATTTGTCTGAATTTGGGCTGAATGTGTCCATGGATGCCACCAATTTTACTTGTAGGAAATTTCCAGCACCTTGTATTTAATCCCAAATGAACACAAACTTAATGATCAAGGTGAATGGTGGGATACAATTATTTTGAACTAAAAAAATACAATAACTATAAAACAGTTGTTTTCAATCAAGTAAACATAATGAGCCTATACAAACAAGCCTATTTTAAGTGAAGTGTATTTATAAACTAATGTCGAGAGGATCACGTGCTTATGATTACTGCAGCTGTTCCCGCATTATTCAATTTATGATTCACCAATCAGACGATTCCTAAGCCACTATAAATACCCTCAGTTCCATATCACAGCCATCTTCATTTTGAAGAATTCCCCCTTCCACCCCTACTCCTCCTCCTTTCCTAGATGGGTGGCACGGTGACCCAGTGGTTAGCACTGTTGCCTCACATCAAGAATGTCACTGGTTCAAGTCTTTACCAAGCCAGTCGACGTTTCTGAGTTTACACGTTCTCCCCGTGCTCACGTGAGTTTCCCCCGGGGTTCCCCGGTTTCCACCCACCGTCCAAAAACATGCAACTCAAGTTTATTGACTAATCCAAATCGACACCATAGACATGCTCCTAGTAAGTAGTTATCTCTTAAGAGCAATCACTATCTGTTCATTAGTTACTACAGCAGGGGAGTTCTCCAGATCTACCTGAGCTCAAACTCCCCTCTCGCCTTGCAAACGGGAGTGAGCCCCGGGCTCGAGAATCTGATGAGCTCAGGGCTCTCTCCCAGGACAGCATGCCAAACACGCTTTATAATCAATCATCAGCTAAGTGTGAACTCTTGAAATTAATAAAAGTGTAAAGACAGAAGAGCTCGCTCAAGACAAAAATGCTGAAAATATTTGTAGATCACTTTCATTTTGACCCAAAAGCATCCTGAATAACCCAGTGGGATGAGTTTTTTATTTTTTCAGGCTGACCTCATGCTCCGCTCTCCACCCTCAGTGTTACTCAGCAGTGATGCACATCCAGTGACTAACGGACCCGTCTGCTCTTCCCAATGGGGTCCAAATAAAGGCATCCTGATAAACCCAAAATGATGGCAGTTTTTCCCAGCCCGGCGTGGGCCACACAGCCGGCGTGAATCACAGACGTTCTGGCTCTTGCAGACGCGTGTTCGCTGTTTAGACCTCCCAACACAATCAGGCCTCTGTTAGAAAGGGTAATTATTTGGAAAATGACTGGCAACACACTTCAGCTTCTCCTGACAGCTCCATTAAATCTGACATGGCTTAGGAATAACGCTCAGTGAAGCAGTTTCCTTCCTGCTACCAGGACGAGTTCAGACGAAAATCAACACAAATGACTGGACGACGGTATCTTCGACCCGTCCCACAGCAGAGCCTCCATCGCAGAGAGAAATGGTGGGTGGTTTCGGCAATCAACCCAGTGGCTAATTCATTACATAACTGCAAAAACGAAGAGAAAGGCTGAAGGAAATTGAGATTTATTTCAGCGGTGAAATGGGTTGTGTGTTTTGGACCGCACTGCTGTTTTCTAAACACGCCGGGTGTGTGTTGGTCAGAGCGGAGGTGAACAGCAGGCCTTTGTGGCCCGGCCCGAAGCTAAGTGTGTTTGGGCTTGTGGGTTTTTTGGGAGCCTTGTGGCTGAGATCGGACGTTGTGCTGTCGATGGAAAGTGTTTAACAATGAACCCATAAATAGCCACAAAGTCACTTACGCCACCACACAGTCTGTCCGCTGAACATCTAATACTAATTGATGAATGCTACATGTGACGAATTTAGCGGACCCTTTTCACAAGACGTTTAATGGCCATCAGCATCCTAAATCCTAAAGCTTTTAATCCTAAATCCTAAAGTTTTTTATATATATATATATATTTATATATTTAAGTATGTACATATATTTATCTATATATTACATCATCTTTGCATTTAATTACAAATAAACAAATTCCCGCTTGCTTGTGTGAGGTGTGTGTGTGATGCAGTGTATATGGGGGCAGGACAGTGAATCTGCCATTATTCTCTCTTCTGGCTGCCGTGATCAGTCTCACACTAGTGTTTTCCTCTTTCTGAAAGTCTTGATAACATTTCATGCATCATTCTAAATGGAAATTAACCAGCCCTAAATCGTACTACATCTAAAGTCAAACATGTGAAAATAATTTAACAGCACTTTATACTGCAGGTCTGCTGAATGCTTGATTCTGATTGGCTGTCAGATAAACACACAGCTCAAGTAGTTCCGGCAGGTTTAGAGCGCGTTTCAGCTCTATATAACTCTGCTGAATGATTAGATTTATTTCACAGCTACAACAGTCAAAAATCAAACCGAAGGCTTTAGAGGAGATGTGGAAGAAACTAGTACTACACACAGGAGCAGTTTGAGGAGGACAAAAACCTGACAAATAAACTCTCAAACACAACATCTGAATGGTAGGATGTGCATTACTTTATAATAATTCAAAGGCCTGTCATTAACTATGCCTAACTTAATACAGATCATGTCAGAGATTAAGATAAAGCAGCCAAATAAATGATCAGTGACTACGTTTACATGGACATCAGTAATCAAATTATTTGCCTTGATCTATTTAAGACAATAATAAGATTAAGGCATTTACATGAGTTGCTGTTTGAATGCTCCTTTCATGATCCCATTTTACATGTTACATAGCATATAATTCGATTAACGTCATTGCGTCACCGCGCTATCCGCATTTCCTCTGGAGTTTCATGTAAACTCGGGTGTTTCATTCTTAATTTGTTGACTTTAACTGAAGTTTGGCACTTTCACTTTCATTCAGGCATGTCCCCCGTGACAAACAAGATACTGGATGCGACTATGAACTGCAGGAAGAGTGTTGTTTTAATGGAAGTTCATACCGCATGCTGAATAGAAGAAAAAAAAACCTCCGCATTTCACAATGCAGGTGTCTTTGGTCTACACTGACTGGGTAGGTGCAAAGAGTGTCATTTGTGTGAGCTTTTGTGTATGTGTGTGCGTGGACTATCCTGTCGCAAACGTTCAACATGAAGGTAATAGTTCAATTGCGGTGTTTACATGTCTGTAATGCACTTCAATACCACGACTAATATCGGCATACTCTACATGTCTTAATACGATTTCTCTTTAGTTCCATTATGACCTTATTCAGATTAAATTAATCAAAAATGGCTGTTTACATGGTCGACTCTTAATCAGAGTATTGTCTTAATTGCATTAAAATCGAATTATTGGTGTCCATGTAAACGTAGTCAATGACAGTGCGAAGTTAAGTTCAAAAACAAGTTCAAGCAACGGTCCTAGTACTGAGACTTGTGGTACGCCATACCATCAGAAGCATCCAGTGCAATTCCAGGAATGCCAACACAACCATATGGCTTTGCATCAAAAAATAAGCAAATAAAACATAAGATACTGAATAATCCATCCAGAGCAGTTGTTTTGAATCTTTAAAAAGACATGACAGAATGACCACGAGCTCATGAAACTGAGAAACGCAACATAAACTATTTGTGCAATCAGGGCTTGATATGAACTTTTTTGATCAGCAGCCACAGTGGCTAGTAGTTTTCCAACAATACTAGCCACTCATCATTTTCACTAGCCACGATTTTATTGTTGGGAAAATATATTTTATACACATAAATATGACTTTAACATGCTAACATTACTTGATTTAGATTTAGCTTCATCTCCACATGCCTCCTCACTCATTTCACTTTGTGTGTGTCGTGTATGAGCTTGCTCAATAATGATGAGCAAATGGGTCATGCTTTCATAGTATTACTATTAGTCATTTCACAATTTCAGGAGCTCAAAATGAAGGATTTACCAAATCTCTGACCACACCAAACATAAACAATTCATTATTTCTTAGCCACGAATTGTTAAATGTGTCAAAACAAGCAAAATAGAGCTGTATACTATACTTGTTATTTAACTAAACATATGCACAGTAATCTGTCCTGGCTAAAGGTGCCAGATCAGCAGTTAACTACACATAAATAGGGAGTTAATCTCCTATTAAAGCAATGTTATTGTGAAAAATGATAATTAAACCATAATAATGCAAAAGAAAGCAGGTAAAAACATACTGTGTGATAATGAAAGGATGATCACACACACACGATTAACGTTAGACCCATAAATAATCAGTTTAAAGAATGGTTAAAGCGAAAGCAACCGGTGCTGCTGACAAATCTGGAGCTCTTGAAAGCAGCAGGACTGTGTGTGCATGCTCATCACTTTTTGTCTATTTGAAAGAGAACCGATCACATCAGTTGTGTTTCTAGACACAGTTGTTTCACAGTTGTTTCACGCAAGGAAATGGGAGCACGCACACATTTTAAACAGTCGCGCGCATCACCTCATCCTCTTATTCAATATTCACCTGCTTTCTATTGCTCACGCTTACGCGAAAGCAATTATTTTTGTCAGTCTTGCTGCTTCTCAATTCAGAGATCGCCTTTGCATGCATATTGGACCATCCTTATTGTCAAACCCTGCTTTTAAGAATTATTATATGGGAAAATTACTTTTAACCAGTCAAAGTGGCAAGTGGGAGTGTCTGTCTTACCCGCCACCGCTGAAATCTACCTGCAGTTTTCGTAGTGTTTATCAACAACCTATTTAGTTTTTTCCTTATATTTATCATTCATTCATTCATTTTCCTTCAGCTTAGTGCCTTATTCATCAGGGGTCACCACAGCAGAATGAACCGCCAACTATTCCAACATATGTTTTGCGCAACGGATGCCCTTGAAGCCGCAACCCAGTAACATTATATTTTTGTGTATTGTATCAAAGTTTCTGTTAAAGATCATAATTGTTGTACCTTTGAGTTGTTCACATCTTAAAACCAAACCCAAATCACCAAAAATCTCCAGAAGTAAGAACATTTAAAGCCCTGATGACAGAAATATCTGTACCTTCCTCTGTAAAATGTGCTTTTTCCACACTGTAAGTGTCACAGATCTGCTCTGGCCTCATATAAGAGCTTTACAGTCTATTCAAGTCTTGGTGATTCATTTCTGGCACCGGCACAACTTTTATTACACGCAGTTGTGTAAATTATTGCAACCGGTCTCCTTTAAACAGGCACAATAAACTCGGTGCCAACAATATTTCAAGTGTGTGGTTTAATCTACTTTCTTCACGCTCAAGCCAATGAAACTGACGGGTGACGATAACAGGAAATTATCAAAATACTTAGCAAAACAACATCATAAAACCATCCACACACTTAGGCTCAGTAAACCACACACGGACCCACTGTAATGGCACTTCATTACAACCTTTTAGAAAATGCCACTGTTTTTTTTAAAGCAGTAACTGTACTTCATAAATGCCCTACCTTTACAGAACCAACCCAGGGGAACGAACGTACATCTAATCATGAAAGACGTCTTTTAATCACTTGCAGATTTTCACTGCCACCCAAGACTGCGGATCTTTAGCTCAAGCTGAGCACACACACACACACACACACACACACACACACACACACACACACCCTTCAGTCTTCTTCAATCAATAAATTAGTGCACATCTCGCCTGCTCTCATTTGTTGTGAAGAAAATGTTCAGAAGATAAATGAGGCTTGATTTGCCATTACAAAAGTCATGATGCAAGAGTGCTCTGGGAGGTTGTAATGCGATTGCTGAGTGTTTTATCATGTGCTGCTAGCATGTTCGACATGACTGCCAAGTCAAATGAGAGCATCTACTATCTATGATTTTCTGGTCTAATGGCTCGTTTCCACTGACTGGTACGGTACGGTTCGGTTTGGTACGGGTCACCTTTATTAGGCTTGCGTTTCCACTAACAAGGGTACCCTTTTGGTGGACAGAAAGTTTCAGTCGACATCATTCTCACTCGAGGAAATGCCTACAATAAAGCTGTATGGGTCATTCACATATCATATGAGAAGCACTTCTCACAACACAGATGCTTTACACACATAAATACTTGTGTAGAAATGTTTATTACTAACTTTACTATGAACATGAGTTGATTATAACTGCAGATCAATGACAGTGCGAAACAGCCTACTGTAACGTCTGTAATTATATTAAATAACTAAATAAATGAACATATATAAACACATACAGCCCCTTACAGTCTCCGATATGTTACCAACTACAGAACACAGCAGACATTTCATCCGTATTTAGGTTCAAAACAACACAAAATATAGCCTACAGTCAGTGAAAACCTCTCATCTGTGTCTGTAATCTTCAGCAGCACATGTAGCCTCTGTTAGAGAGTAATTCCATCATTCCCAGTTCATATTAGTCCAAAATGTGAAGATAATAAGTTAGTTATACATGGCATTTTGTTCATGTTTGCTGAATAATAATGTGCTCCTTTTTTCCGGCTTCTCCTTTGTTTCTTCACGCTTCACTCTCGCGTTTGTCAGTGTCTGACAGGATCGGGTTTCTAAAGCACGTCATTAATCAAGCGCAGGTTATTATCATCAGCTCAAGAAGTTTCTTATTTCAGATATAATGTTAGACGCGCGCGAGTGCTAGCAAGAAAGCGAAACCGCTCGCACCTCAGACTGGCACGTAAAAAACTACGGGGCACAGGGTAAATCTGCTCTTCTTCTCGGATTTGTGGCTGTTTATCAAGACGACGACAAGGTTTGTTTGAGCCCAGGTCGACCATGGCTCATTATTATATGTATTTATAATTCCGCTGTAATCTCTCGCTGTGTAATTCAAACATGGCGGGTTTTTTGTTTTCATTCTGGCTTGTTGCGTAAGCGAATGACGTATCTCTGTAAACCAATAGCATTCAGCTGCGCGTGTGGCTCCGCCTTTGGTACCCTTTCTCGTGTTTGGTACCCTTTCGAAAGGATGCCGAAAAAGTGGTACGGTACGGTACGCTTTTTGGCAGTGGAAACGGCTATAAAAGCGCACCAAACCGTACCGTACCACTCAGTGGAAACGGGCCATAAAAGGACTCAAGAATTGCAGGTACATTTTGCATCAACAAGAATAAAGCTATTACTCTTCGACAACAAAATCTTAATGCAAGTTTTGAATGACACAAATTGTTTGTCAAATTATAGTTATAAGTGGGGCCGGACAGAATCTGAAGGCCTTTTTTGCTATTTATGCTGAGAATTTTGTCAAACAATCTGCAGATTTATGATTTTGGGAGTATCGTAACTAAAAACTTAATGTATAAACTGAAAAAATAATACCTTTTTAACTTTTATTTAATGTTTACAATGCAAATCCAAATAGATCCACCCACTTATTTAGTAAAGTAAGCACATCTCTCATATAAAACCTCTACTAAAAGACAAAATATTACTTTACAAACTATACTGTAAATAAATCATATGAACATTTTCATATTTGTCAGTAATATTACTGAGATGAATTTAAAAACTGAATAAATATATATGTACACACATTTACACAAGTAAATAAATAGACTTAATGATGGGCTTAATGACTCTGCAAGTGCAGATTCTGTGTGGGCCTAGTTATAGCTAAAAAATAAAGCTTGTATGTGTATTTAGGGACATTTTGTCTTGAAAATATGAACTTAAAGACTCCCCTATACCTATGCTTGACTGTCTTCACCTCCTGATTCATACATTCAGCTTTAATAATCATCAAATAATTAAGCCGATCTTTTTTCGAGATTGCACCAAGTTAAATATAGATTTGCAGGACACATACTTTATTTATTATTTGTCATTTTAGTCATTAAAAACACATTGTGTTCTTCTCAACTCGATTACATCGATCATAAACAGGCAGAACAATGCATAAAGCACTAATAGAAAAAGTATGTGACTATTCTTACATGCCTGCAGTTTCAGCTCAAGATAGCCCACAGATAATGTTCTCTAACTCTCTGAAACTGACCCTTTTAGGCTTTGGTCTTAATTGTGGCGTTTTGGTGACTGTCGCTTTAAATTCAAATGAGATTGAGCTCTTTTCAGAAGAGGGCGGAGCAACAAACTCCAAAGTGTTAGAGTTTAGATTCTCTGCCCTAGCCCGAGCCCAGACTTGACCCCTGTGGATCGGGCCAATATTTCTTGCCACTATCTTTGGGCGACCAAGAAATTTGTACAGTGTGTTAATCAAGAAAATTGAATGGCCATATGCTGGCTTTTTTTGACTACCAAGTCAATTAAATGATATAATGAAGCTAAAGTGAGGGCAGGGGATGTGCGTCAATGTTTTATTTTCTCCCATCACAGCATGTGTTATTCTTACACGCCATCACTCAAGTCCAACATGAGACCGCATTTCACCTTAATAATGAACCTCGAAAACAAAACACCCGGAATGGTAATCGAAATTCAGTAATTGCGGAGAGAGGAAATAGGCTTGTTGCGGGGCCAAATGGTTTTTGGTTGGACGATGGGTCTGCTCCAGGTTTTTTTTTTTTTCTCCTGCTGGATATCCCAGTGAGATCTGCTGCTGAACCGCAGGTGATTACTTGAGCAGAAGTTTACGCTCTGTGGTGCAGGTGCTTGATAAATGGCCCATGTCGAGTTTAATGTGCGTCCCACGGCTGTCTGAAGTGACCACGGTTAAATTAAATGGGACAAACGGCGGGTAAGTTGACTGTGAGATGAAGTATTCGGTTGTGTTGAAAGTGCAGTTTTATTCGCATTAATGCAACCCTCTTGTAACACATCTAGTCTCCGGTGCCAAAAGGAATTTCATGCAGAATGGTAGAGGAACCTCAAAACATTAGCTTTTTATTATTTCATTTTGTCTGTTTTTTTTTTAATCATTGATTTTTATCATCATGTTCATGTCTGTAATCCGTAATTTAGTTTTTAGGTTGGGAAAATAATCTCCCAATGTTTTTCCATTATTCTGCTTAGCCCAATGGGAGACTATTTTGCTTGTTTTAAGGAAAAACCCACTTAAATTTTGACATTTTTTTCTTAAAACAAGACAATATTTTCTGCTTGTCTAATAAATGCTTCTTAATTTAAGATGTTTTAGATATTTGGACTAGAAATAAGCCCAAAAACTAAGAAAGAAAGTACTTTAACAGAAGTTACTTAGTAACATTAGGTTACACTTTATTTTAAGGTGTCCTTGTTACAGTTGTTGGGAAAATTCAATAAACAAAAAGCTCAGGAGAGGTTTTTCTTTAAGGTTTAACATATTAGCAATTCATTGTAGACAATAATAATTTGATTTACAGAATTCTGTTATCCTCAATGCAATGCAAAAGTTACATTCAGTCACATTTCCTGGCTTCAACTCATATCGGCAGCTAATATTAACAAGTGGAGTTTAGTGAAATTCGTCACTTGTCAATCGTCCTCCATTGACTGCACTCATACACACACACTATTTTTCTACAATTCTCTCCACAACTTTAAAAGCACAAGACTTCTGTGCTCACAGGAAGTTTTGCTGCAAAGCTCGAGTTAATGTTAGACAATCAGGCCTGAGCATCTCTATCAGCTCTATCTACTTCAGCAAAAATGCTTCATTAGTATGCAAAACATAACACACTCAACAGTAGCAATGCAACTGCTGATTTGTATCAGCAATACAAATACAACTGTTTAACCAAAAGAAAATTAGACAAAAATAATAAAACATATATTCCCTTTTCCCAACACAGTATGACAACTCATTTCACTATAGGTGGTATTATTGCACGTACTGTATGTTTAGGGTTCAAATGCAGGTTAGAATTATTGTTAATTGCATGTAATTATGCATAATTGAATGCAAATACCATAATATGTCCATGGAACATGTAAAACAGACACCTTAAAGTAAAATGTAAAATGCATCTCTCTGCCTCTGATGAGTGTGTAGTGAGGTTTAAGCTCTAAATAGCACACAGATAATGTTTTCTAGCTCTCTGAATCTGATGCCTTTTTAAAAGAGGGCGGAGCTACAGATGGCTGTGCGTCACCATAGTGACAGATGTAAAACAGCAGTGTGTGTGTTGTCAGTGCTGGTCAGGTGTGCTTCAGTGTGAGTGTGTGCTTCAGTCTTCTGTCAGTCTATGTCGCTCCTGTCTCTGTTCATCTAAAACTCCACATCTATAATCCTCTTAGTCTATGCTGACATTATCTTCAGCAGCTCAAACACTCTAATGGCTAATGGACAGACGGCTGCTTCTCACTCAGGGCTGCTGTTTATGCTAATGAGGGAGAGATGGGCACTAGTGGGCAGGGCTTTCCCCCTCTGATGACACGTATAAAGGGAGAATGTCAATCAAAGTGTTTCTGCATCAAGTCTGATTATTAAAAATAAAATTAATTCATGTTTAACCATTAGAGGCTGGAGATATTCACACACTGCTCACACACAACTGTTTACATAGCATATAAAAGTCATTTTTGCATAATAGGTCCTAATTCAAAAAAAAAAAATAAAGTAAACAAAAAAATTCCACTTCTAAAACAGCTCATGTTCTGATGACATCATCGGTCGGTCCCTTGCTTTATAGCCCCACCCCTTCCAGACATTAAATTTACATTTGTGATCGTCATGTTAGAATAAGTTGTGAGTCAACAAAAGCGTCTGCTCAATGACTGAATGTACATATAAATACAAGCATCATAAATCGTCCAGAATATTTGTTTTTCCCAAAAATAAAGATAAAAATTCATAAAACAACAAGGAAAATGTAATCTTGCCGCCCACAGGTTGAAGAGAGAGAAGCTTTGAACAGTTCCAGCTCTTTACAAGATACTTTCCATCCAATTTAGGGGCCCTTCAAGAATTCACACTCTTATATTTGGCCTCCCGGGAGGTCAGGAGTAAACAAACGAGTGAGGGGAGTCCCACTGCGGAGATCTGGGGGTCTTTCTTAAAATAGAAAACTGTGTCTGAATGGCTGCTCTGTTAAAGTGATCAACTCAAGACGTTTTCTGGAACACACACGGGGAAGGATTGGGGGAAAAGGGGCCACTGACCTGCGCTCTCCTTTGAGGTGATGTTTAAAAATAGCCCAGTGTGTGTGTGTGTGTGTGTGTGTGTGTGTGTGTGTGTGTGTGTGTGTGTGGAGGTTAATGAGCTGTGCGGAGGGTGAGTTTTCAGGAAGGCCTCCCACTGAACAGTGTCCAGGAAACTATCAGACCTACACCTGAAAAATAACTGTAGTAATTACTTTACATACTATAGTAAAGGGTATACTCTTTTAGCGTGCAGTGAACTGATAAACTGTAATAAATACTGTAGTATACATTAGTTTTTACTACGGTAAACTGTGGTGTTTTGAAGTTAAATATACCTCATAGTTTTCACATCAGATCAATTACAATAGTAGTCATGTTACCATAGCAACTATAGAATCACCACAACAGATCAATTACAATAGTTGTCATGTTACTATAGCAACTATAGAATCACCACATCAGATCAATTACAACAGTTGTCATGTTACCATAGCAACTATAGAATCACCACACCAGATCAATTACAATACTTGTCATGTTACCATAGCAACTTTAGAATCACCACATCAGATCAATTACAATAGTTGTCATGTTACCATAGCAACTGTAGAATCACCACAACAGATCAATTACAATAGTTGTCATGTTGCCATAGCAACTGTAGAATCACCACACCAGATCAATTACAATAGTAGTCATGGTACCATAGCAGCTGTAGAATCACCACACCAGATCAATTACAATAGTTGTTATGTTACCATAGCAACTATAGAATCACCACACCAGATCAATAACAATAGTTGTCATGTTACCATAGCAACTATAGAATCACCACACCAGATCAATTACAATAGTTGTCATGTTACCATAGCAACTATAGAATCACCACACCAGATCAATTACAACAGTTGTCATGTTACCATAGCAACTTTAGAATCATCACACCAGATCAATTACAATAGTTGTCATGTTACCATAGCAACTGTAGAATCACAACACCAGATCAATTACAATAGTTGTCATGTTACCATGGCAACTATAGAATCACCACACCAGATCAATTACAATAGTTGTCATGTTACCATAGCAACTATAGAATCACCACAGCAGATCAATTACAATAGTTGTCATGTTACCATAGCAACTATAGAATCACCACAACAGATCGATTACAATAGTTGTCAAGTTAGCATAGCATCTAAAGAATCACAACAGATCAACTACAAAAGTTGTCATGTTACCATAGCAACTATAGAATCACCACACCAGATCAATTACAACAGTTGTCATGTTACCATAGCAACTTTAGAATCATCACACCAGATCAATTACAACAGTTGTCATGTTACCATAGCAACTGTAGAATCACAACACCAGATCAATTACAATAGTTGTCATGTACAAAAGTAATCTAAATGTAACCCAAAAGTACTCAGATTACATCTTTATACATATGTGATTAGTTTTAACCCAAAAGTAATCTAAATGTAACCCAAAAGTACTCAGATTACATCTTTATACATATGTGATTAGTTTTAACCCAAAAGTAATCTAAATGTAATCCAAAAGTACTCAGATTACATCTTTATACATATGCGATGTATTAGTTTTAACCCAAAAGTAATCTAAATGTAATCCAAAAGTACTCAGATTACATCTTTATACATATGTGATTAGTTTTAACCCAAAAGTAATCTAAATGTAACCCAAAAGTACTCAGATTACATCTTTATACATATGTGATTAGTTTTAACCCAAAAGTAATCTAAATGTAATCCAAAAGTACTCAGATTTCATCTTTATACATATGTGATGTATTAGTTTTAACCCAAAAGTAATCTAAATGTAATCCAAAAGTACTCAGATTACATCTTTATACATATGTGATGTATTAGTTTTAACCCAAAAGTAATCTAAATGTAATCCAAAAGTACTCAGATTACATCTTTATACATATGTGATTAGTTTTAACCCAAAAGTAATCTAAATGTAACCTAAAAGTACTCAGATTACATCTTTATACATATGTGATTAGTTTTAACCCAAAAGTAATCTAAATGTAATCCAAAAGTACTCAGATTTCATCTTTATACATATGTGATTAGTTTTAACCCAAAAGTAATCTAAATGTAACCCAAAAGTACTCAGATTACATCTTTATCCATATGTGATGTATTAGTTTTAACCCAAAAGTAATCTAAATGTAATCCAAAAGTACTCAGATTACATCTTTATACAAATGTGATGTATTAGTTTTAACCCAAAAGTAATCTAAATGTAATCCAAAAGTACTCAGATTACATCTTTATACATATGTGATGTATTAGTTTTAACCCAAAAGTAATCTAAATGTAATCCAAAAGTACTTAGATTACACCTTTATACATATGTGATGTATTAGTTTTAACCCAAAAGTAATCTAAATGTAATCCAAAAGTACTCAGATTACATCTTTATACATATGTGATGTATTAGTTTTAACCCAAAAGTAATCTAAATGTAATCCAAAAGTACTCAGATTACACCTTTATACATATGTGATGTATTAGTTTTAACCCAAAAGTAATCTAAATGTAACCCAAAAGTACTCAGATTACACCTTTATACATATGTGATGTATTAGTTTTAACCCAAAAGTAATCTAAATGTAATCCAAAAGTACTCAGATTACACCTTTATACATATGTGATGTATTAGTTTTAACCCAAAAGTAATCTAAATGTAATCTAAAAGTACTCAGATTACATCTTTATACATATGTGATTAGTTTTAACCCAAAAGTAATCTAAATGTAACCCAAATGTACTCAGATTACACCTTTATACATATGTGATGTATTAGTTTTAACCCAAAAGTAATCTAAATGTAATCCAAAAGTACTCAGATTTCATATTTATACATATGTGATGTATTAGTTTTAACCCAAAAGTAATCTAAATGTAATCCCAAAGTAGTCAGATTACATCTTTATACATATGTGATGTATTAGTTTTAACCCAAAAGTAATCTAAATGTAATCCAAAAGTACTTAGATTACACCTTTATACATATGTGATGTATTAGTTTTAACCCAAAAGTAATCTAAATGTAATCCAAAAGTACTCAGATTACATCTTTATACATATGTGATGTATTAGTTTTAACCCAAAAGTAATCTAAATGTAATCCAAAAGTACTCAGATTACACCTTTATACATATGTGATGTATTAGTTTTAACCCAAAAGTAATCTAAATGTAACCCAAAAGTACTCAGATTACACCTTTATACATATGTGATGTATTAGTTTTAACCCAAAAGTAATCTAAATGTAATCCAAAAGTACTCAGATTACACCTTTATACATATGTGATGTATTAGTTTTAACCCAAAAGTAATCTAAATGTAATCTAAAAGTACTCAGATTACATCTTTATACATATGTGATTAGTTTTAACCCAAAAGTAATCTAAATGTAACCCAAATGTACTCAGATTACACCTTTATACATATGTGATGTATTAGTTTTAACCCAAAAGTAATCTAAATGTAATCCAAAAGTACTCAGATTTCATATTTATACATATGTGATGTATTAGTTTTAACCCAAAAGTAATCTAAATGTAATCCCAAAGTAGTCAGATTACCTCACTATAAATGTGTACTATATTATTATTGTAAGATTATATTACTATACACTACAGACTCCACAGTTTGTTGTGTAATTTGATTAGTAAATCACGATTACACTTTGCTTCTCTAGATATTCTCAGGGTTTGGGTTCTCTTGGTTAGATGCAGCTGTTCTCAATGGGGCTTTAACCTGAATAGCTTTAACTCTGTTTAACTCAAGGAATCTTCACCTTTCAACAACTCGTGTGTGTGTGTGTGTGTGTGTGTGTGTGTGTGTGTGTGTGTGTGTGTGTGCGTGTGTGTGTGTGTGTGTGTGTGTGTGTGTGTGTGTGTTATGTAAGCTCCTCTAGATGCTGAAACAGAAGAATTCTTTCAAAAGACACTGACAGAAGGCTTTCATTTGGTCCCTCAATGTGAAAAACAGATGGCGAAGGTCATAAAACTGTATTCTTTAAACACCGCACCGAACGCTACCGATACATGAGAAAAAATTATGAAAACAGGATAAAAGCCAGCATTTCCTATATAGTCAAGCAGTCTCTACTAAAAACTTAAATTAACCTTGTGTGTTGTTCAAATTGACTCCCCTTTGGTTATGTTGATGTCTGTTTTTGCCCCATTGACTTCCATTATAATCACATTTAATGATTGTAAAGCCATGACAGCATATAATCATGCATTGAGTGTTTCTGGTGTTCCCTGTTGGAAAGAGGGACAATGTGTAATGTTTACTGTTGATCATCAGTTGTCAGCATTAACCCTTTAGATCGGCCTGTGCTGAAGAATTTTTGTCTTTTATATGGCGTTCAGTGAGGTAAAAGAGCAGATTATAGTGTGTGTGCAGAACTACTCTTACTCTGTTTACCGTGTTCTGAGAGCTGAGGGGATGAGTATGAGTTTCTCAGATGTATCAAAGTAAGTGCACAAAAACTTCTCTTACACACAAACACACACTATACTCCCTATAACTCCATATAGAAGCCAGGAACTAGGCTTTTTTGCACTTGCATCTGATGATCAATAGTAAAAAACTGCTAATCATCCCTCTTCCCAACAGGGAAAACCAGCAACAATCAAGAATGCATGATGACACGCTGTCATGGCTTTGAAATCTTTAAATGTCATAATATTAGAAGTCAATGTGGCAAAAACAGACACCAACATAACGATAGATTAATACATTTGTGCAGTGTATTGTTGAATTTTTACACATTTTCTTATATTTTCCCAAAATACGTGTCAAATTAAGGTTTGCCCCAAAAATCATCCCATTTGCTGAAACCTGTCAAACAGACATGAAAACTAGTCTTTGGGCTAATTTGGGTACATATACTGCACACACACATACACAAAACAGAAATAAAAGCCCTTATGCATGAGTAATAAAATGCATGAATATATATTAAGAGACTGTTTATGTTTGGTCACTCAAATTTGGTCAAATACGGACAAACCCAAACACTGGGATAAATATGGTACTTTATATTTACAGGATTACCGTTCTCTCATAGACACCAAACTCAAGGACTGTTTTGAGTGTGTCACTTTCAGAAATGCAGACCATTTTGGGTCATGTCCAAAGATCTTTTATATTCAACACTGTTAATATTCTAATGCGGTTTCTGAAATATTGATCAAATGTGCATTATTTCTCAGAGTTCACGTATTATGATTTCAATTTAAATGATTCATTCCTTCATTCATTTTCCTTCGGCTTAGTCCCTTATTTATCAGGGGTCGCCACAGCGGAATGAACCGCCAACTATTACAGCATAAGAATGAGAGTGAATCCCCTTTCATGGTGAATTCACAATGAATCCCCTTTCAGCCACAACCCAGTACTGGGAAACACCCATTCACACACTCATACACTATAGTAGAGCTGCATGATTAATTTTAAAAAAATAATATTTAAAAAATAATAACAACCCAGCAGTGGGTTTTGTCCATATATGACCCAAAATTGGGTTGAAACAACTGTGCATTTTTTAAGAGTGTAGCATCACACTGCTCTGTCTGTACCTCTTCAGAAATGTGCCGCTCCAGACAGTCTTTGTTTGGGAGAGCTGGAAATGGGATGTGCGTCCACTGCTCTGGAATTTTCCCTGTGTTTGGGCCAGGTGTCTGCATGCAGGTGGGCCGCTCAGAGGAATGAGGTTTATAACTGCAGGCCGTGTTTGAAGCTGCACTTCCTGGTGTGTCTTTCAGCAAATAAACATACCACGGCGGTGCACATGATGGCTAAGTGAGTGGCAAGAGGTGAAAATCTCCTGGAAAAGAAAAAAGAAGAGGGGAATGGAGAGGGATTATGCATGTGCATGTGTTGAAGAGCCACAGACAGCTGCTGTTTCTCCTGCTCCTGCTTTAGTGCTGAACAAAAGCAGCATTAAACTGATTAAATAGCCAAAAATACATTGCATGAGTCAAAATTATTTGGTTTTGGTCACACATTACAATACGGTTTCATTAGTTCATGTATTTATAAACATGCACTAATTATGAACAATACTAGTACAGCTGTTGTTATTATTCATAGTTCTACATTTATTAATGCATTAACATCCAAATGCATGCTTGTTAACATTTAATGCACAGTGAATTAACAAAGAAGAACTATTTTCAATAACTATTGTTAACTAACATGAACAACTACTGTAATAAATGTATTGATCATTCTTTGTTCATGTTAGTGAATACATTAACTAACACAACCGTATTGTAAAGTGTTACCGACTGTTCTTATGCAGATCACGCTTCGTGAAGACATTTAGTAAAGTTCCTACCCTAAATATATCAAACATTAGGGTAACACTTTAAAATAATGGTCCATTAATTTATGTATTTGCTAACATGAACTATTATACAGCTATTATAACTATTATATACTATTATTAATACATTTATTTTGGTATTTATTCATTTTTGTTAACGTTAATTAATGCTAAGTTAAATAACGTTAGCTACAAATAAATATTTTGGCTATATTCATTGTCTAGACTCATGGTGAAATGATGGTTATTGCTTGCTTTAAAGTACTTTCTACCATGCTTGCGGTGGGACGGAGGGATTTTCATGTCAGAAAAAACAAAGGGTGAAGTGCGGGCACATGGATGACAGACCGGGACAGGGGTGTGTGTGATGACCCGCAGGTCCAGCTAAACAGTCCTGTGACGGTTAATGAGGCTTTGTGTTGTTTATAGGTGTCGAGACGGCAGCAAATCTTCAGACATATTGTCGGAAACTCTGCAGGTCAGACCTTCACGCTCTTTTATAATGTAAAAAAGGTGATTTTCTCTGTCAGTTATGCTGCTTTTTTGTTCAATGCTTAACTCTACATGGCGGCACGGTGGCTCAGTGGTTAGCACTGTGAACTTACATCAAGAAGGTCGCTGGTTTGAGCCTCGGCTGGATCAGTTGGAGTTTGCATGTTCGCCCAGTGTTTGCGTGGGTTTCCCCCACAGTCCAAACACATGCGCTATAGGGGAATTGATTAACTAAATTGACCGTAGTGTATGAGTGTGTGAATGAGTGGGTATGGGTGTTTCCCAGTACTGGGTTGCAGCTGGAAGGGCAGCCGCTGAGTAAAACATATGCTGGAATAGTTGGTGGTTCATTCCGCTGCGGCGACCTCTGAAATAGACACTAAGCCGAAGGAAAATGAATGAAAGAATGAACTTAAAAGTGAACAAATTTAAGTGAGTTTATGCTTGGATTAAGAAAACAAAACCTGTGCCAATAGGGTCATCAAAATCAGCTTCATTCACTGAGGGGAAAAGGTTGATGTTTGTTATATTGACACACTGTCACGGTCAGTGAGGGGGAAAAGGGGCGAGGACCCAAGTGCAGGGTAAAGTAGAATTTATTTCTAATTAAAATAAAACAAAAGAACAACAAAAACCACCCCGAGGGGGAAAACACATAACTATAATGCAAAAAAGACAAACAAACTTGGTTGGGCTGGCAAGACCAGGCTAGAGCAGGAACACAGGGGGAGTATAGACGACGACGACAGGACAGCAGACATGAGGAGAATGTAAGTAGGAGTAAATCAACACACAAACAGATGAACATAATTAACTAATAATGGGTTAACAAGGAGGGTGGGACTAGACGATAGATGGGAGAGCACATGACACAGAGACAACACAAGCCATGCGCTCACATAAAACAGGACAAGAACACGCAGCCAATGAGAGAACTCATTAACCGCGTGTTCTTATGACTAGACAAACACTGAAGCACACAACAAAAGCACGCGACCACAATGTAAACACAGAGCCACATGCTTTGACAACAGACACAAGACACGAGCACACGATAAGTAAAAACACCTTACCGTGTGCTCACATAAATGCAACGCGCATGTTTCATCTCAGCGCCAACCAAAACCGAAACCAACTAGACGGAGACGCTGAGAATGAAACAGCGGGATGCTGATGAAACAAAAACACAAACACGAGTACAAGAGCGCAGGGACGAGGTCCCAAGGACGCGCAGACCCTGCGCGCCCGCATCAAGCGGGAGCACACACGGTCCTGCGCGCACCTATGACGACGCGCACCCAGACAATGACAAAACAAGTGCTCGACCCAAGAAAACTCGAGCCGAGCACTAACAGGACAAGACAGAGCTAGTGTCCGGACTCTGCCACAAAACAAGAATTAACAAGACCAGAGTGGCAGAACCCTGACACACACAGCTCAATATTATTACTATTTTGTTGCTGTAACATAGTTCAGCTGTTTTGTTATAATGTTATACAGTTCAGTTTTGTACTTTGTTACACAATGCAATCTTGTTTATATTTTGTTACACAGTTTAATATTGTTACATTATTACACAGTTTGATTTTGTTACATTGTTACACAGCTCAATTTCGTACATTGTTGTGAGATTGTTAGATACTGTAGTCCTGTTTTTTGTTGCATTGTTACACAGCTCATTTTGCTACATTTTTGTTGCACAGTCTGATTTTGTTACATTGTAACAGCTCAATTTTTGTTTGATTTTTATTACATGTTTGTTTTGGTTACATTCACTGTTACATCACTAAATTTGATTACTTTTTTGTTATGTTGTTACACAGCTTAATTTTGTGCTTTTGTTAAATGGTTTGATTTTGTTACGTACATTGTTAAACAGCTAATTTGTAATTCTTTTGTTACATTGTTACACAGCTCAATTCTGTACTTTTTGTGACAGCTCCACTTCTGTTACTTTTTTGTTATATTGTTACATAGTTAAATTGTGTTTCTTTATTTTTGTTATATTAAAGGGCACCTAGGTTAGCCCTTTTTTCAGATTTAATATAAGTGTTTTGCGTCTCCAGAATGTTTCAGCTCAAAACACCCATCAGATTATTTATTATACCTTTTATTAAATTCCTATTTATACATTTTTTCACTGGGTGGCGGTTTTGGTGTACTGCTTCTTTAAGGCTAGTCCTTCACGCCCACCGTTTCTATGTGCCTTTCTGCGTGCCTTAATCTCCTCCCTCGGCTGCGTCTGACAACAGACAGACTTAAAGGAAGCAGATCTCACCTAGCGTTTGTGAGAAATACTGAAGTAAGAACATTACCAATCAGTATTTATTGTGCAATTGCATCGCAGAGTCACACAATGTTCACGCGCGCACACGCACACACAGATACACGCGCACACACACCACAGTAGACACACACACACACACACAGACAGACAGAGCGACCGTTTAGCTTTGCACTCTTTTTGCACGCGTATGTGACATGATACAGGTTAATCTCCACTGTTGTATGAATATCTGTTATGTTAATGTACAATATAAACCTGATTTAACATCCACAAAGCAGGACTGAAGCATCTTTTATAATTGTTCTGACACGCGGCTGTGCTGATGAAGTAAAGCTGAAGTGAATCGCTGTAATTCATTACACACATGCTCTGTTTTAAAACATGTTAAACTTGTGAAACTCACTCTTGATCACGTTTGATGATGATTGATGATCCTAGCGAACTCAACACACCTTTTATTCCTGGTTGTTTTGCGCACGTCTGGTCTTGTTGATGTGATTATACACGTGACTACCGGGACATGTTAATACGTGCAGCTGTCAATCAATATTGGTGGGCGGGGGGACCGCTCTCCTACGTAAAGTTGTGGTCGATCTGAAAACCGCTCCAATTGGTCCACCGTTTTTATGTTGCTAAATTGAAAAAGAAAGCACTGGGTGTGTTTATATCAGCCCAATATGACAGTCTATACACCATACCTGCACATATGTCTGTCCAAACAGCTTGAAAAGTAGATTTTTCACCATAGGTGCCCTTTAATACACAGCTCCATATTGTTGCACTGCTCCATTTTATTAATTGTTTTTGTTACACAGCTCAATCTTGTTTATCATTTGCTACACAGCTCAGTTTTGAAACATTTTTGTTTACATTTAGATTTAACCTTCATAACGTATTCACTCAAAAACGAGAACCTTCTAATCAGATAAAAATGGATTTAGTTTGAAAAGTATCAAGAAATTAAAGTTTTATAAACATTCGACCTGGAATGCATAAACTGAATGCATAAATTCTGAGTGCTAAGATGCTTAAATATAAAAAAAGTGGAAATACTGAGGAACAATATCATTTTTGGGGCCGTGCAGTGCTGGATGGTGTGATGTTTTACGTGCAGACAGTTCTCTTCCACACCTGACCACAGTTTGACCATCAGACTCTTTCTTTGGCTTCATCTGTTTGGCAGTTTCTGGTCTGGGATGATTGTTATGATCTATGCTCTGCTCACTTCAGCCAGTCACTACAAACAGTCAGAAATACATCCCCAGGACAAATATAGAGATATTGTTTCTACTCTGTTATTGTTAAAGCATCCACTGGAACTGTTTGAGTAAAAGCACTTCAGCTTATTTCAGAAAAATACAAGAACAGACTTTGAGTTTATTCACTGCTTCTGCAGGTCAGAGAAATCACTCAAACAAAGGATCCAATTACTTAGTATTTGTCTTGTTGTCCAGTATAATTATCTGGCTGTTTTTTTTAAGAGTTTATGCTTAGAACAAGATAAAAACAAATTAATGGGATCTAAAATACATTATATTTTATATAAAATATTAATTTTTATAACAATGCACTTCCCAAAAATACATTTTAAATCGTATCTTACGTCAACTACATCTTAATGTAAGAATGGCTAGATATTTGCACTGGAAAAAAATATATAACAACAGAAAAAAGCTGAAAATGTGATGAAAAAGACTGCAATAAATAAATAAATAATAATATTGTTGTTGTTATTATTATTATTATAATCACATATTGAATGCTGATTATAAATGATTCATCAGCAATATCATTGATTGATCAACAGATGAAACTAGAGTCTAGAAGTTTAACTAAGACAAAGTTAATGTACAGTACCTATGTTTTATAATGGAAAACATGAACAAATCCATAACTCTCTTTATGCTCTGCTGCTGTTATAAAGCTCTTCATTTTACTAAAACACACTGTATGCAAACACACCCGTATGCCAGCCTCTGCAAACAAGCCCTTTTCTGTCTCCGTCTGAATTCAAACCACACACACATATACACTCGTCCACCATCAGCGAACACATCTCTGCTGCCACAGGCCAGGACCTGCAATGAGGTCATGAGTGCTTTCAATCGGGTTCTCTCCTGAGCTGTTCTCATGGGCCGCTGTTGATTCTGCTTTAGGAGGCTCTGGACGCTTTGAAGAGTTACGCAAAAGCTACACACAGAAGACGAGGGCTGTGTTTACACCCCGGCGCCTCCCTGAGATGCTTCAGTCCTGACCCGCTCACATCATAATAATCTTATTTATATTAATACTTTCATACTTTCACCACAGCTGGGTTACTGATTACAAACTACACCACAAAATGTGTAGTCAGTATTATAATCTCGACTGAGTGTGACATTTTCATATTTTCATTCATCCATTCATTCATGTTCATCCGCTTTTCTGGGGTCGGGTTGCGGGAGCAGCAGTCTTAGGACAGAACCCCAGACTTCCCTCTCCCCAGACACTTCCTTCAGCTCCTCCAGGGGGATCCTGAGGCGTTCTCAGGCCAGCTGAGAGACATAGTCCCTCCATCGTGTCCTAGGTCTTCCCCGAGGCCTCCTCCTGGTGGGACATGCCCGGAACACCTCCCTATGTAGGCATCCGAAACAGATGTTCAATCCACCTCAGCTGACTTCTCTCGATGTGGAGGAGCAGCGGCTCTAATCCGAGCTCCTCCTGGGTGACAAAGCGCCCTGCCACCCTGCGAAGGAAACTCATTTCAGCCACTTGTATCTGAGATCTTGTCCTTTCGGTCATGACCCAAAGCTCATGACCATAGGTCACATTTTGTTTCACAAACTAATTTCGAGAGGAGCACGTGATATGATTGACTGCAGCTGGCCAGCTATCTACATTCATTAGTAAGTCAATCAAATTAATCCCAACTCACTATAAGTAGCCTAGCTAGAACTACTCTCTTACCTTCGTTTTACAAAGAAACCCCCCATCCACCCCTTCTCCTCCTTTCCTCCTTTACCACGGGGAGCTCTCGAGAACGATCTGATCTTGTACTCCCCTCACATGCTCTATGGACCAGGCGGGAGCCCTGGGCTCAACTATCTCCAAGCTCAGGGTTCTCTCCTGGGACAGCATGCCAAACCTGCTAACAGTTGTCAAACAATATCTAAGTGTGAACTCTTGAAACTAAATAAATACAACAAATGTGTCGATCAGACTTACACACTGGTTTTAAAAACTGTCATCCATCATAAAAATAATCAGATCAGGTTCATTCGCTCTATTTTTCACGTTTTGACCATTCAGAACCACTGTACAAGCTAAAGCTGAAGAATGGTGACTGACAAATTAATACACTTTGGGTCAGGCTCAATCAGCACCCTTGTTCTCTAGTCCAGAGTTTCCCAACCCTGTTCCTGAGGGCACACCAACAGTGCACATTTTCATTCTCTCCCTAATCAAACACACCTGAAACAACTCATCAGAACATTAGAAAAGCCTCCAAAACCTGAAGTTAATGGGTCAGATGAGGGAGACATCCAAAACATGAACTGTTGGTGTGACTCCAGGAACAGGGTTGGGAAACACTGCTCTAGTCAGTGCACTGATCAGGGCGTCAATGCACTGAAACATTCCTGAAAAGTCACAAAGGAAGATATTTTGAAGAATGCTTAAAAACCGGTGACCATTGACTTACATAGTAATTGTTTAATAGTTATAGGTGTCCAACATTCTTCAAAATATCTTTTGTGTTCAACAGAAGTAAGAAACTGCTGAAGTTTGAAAGAAGTAAAGGGTGAGTAAATAATGATGGAAATCTCATTTTTGGGTGAAGCATCTACTTAAGTTGACCCCTATTCATTTCTTCACTACAGCTTCCCTTAAAGCGACAGATCACCCAATAATGACAATTCTTTGATTTACTCTCCCTCTCCTTGTTTCAAGCCTTTATGGGTTCTTCCTTCTCTAATCGCAGATATTTAGAAAATCCTGAAAACCTGCAACCACTGAAATCCATTTGTCTTTCCTATAATGGAAGTCAATGGTTACAGGCTTCCAACATTCTTCAGATTATCTTCTTTTGTGTTTCTAACCACTTGGGGGTGATCAAATAAAGAGTAAATGACGAATCTGTGCGTGAACTATCCCTTTAACCTCATAACTACAGCTCTTTTAGCAGCGGAGGGCTTTGATTTGATCGGGTTTATCTGCAGCCCCAGCTGATATCTACAGTAATATCAATACAGCGAAAACGCCCTGAATATAAACAGCTCTTCTCTGCTCTGACCCTGTGGAGTTTGGCATCCGTGAGGAAATCCAATCCGTCCATTTATTAGTTCCCGAAGGCCGTGTTGTCGTAAGAATCAGGGATGAAAAAAGGCGACAGGATTAGTGCCACAGCAAGACAAACATGCGCCAAGCGTTATTTCCCTGCATTAAAGACAGCGGCTGGTGTTTCTGCACACCCTTTCCTCTGCTCCTGCAGATCCAGTTACGCTTTATTTTGTAGACTTCAAATGCGCGCTTTATTCTTGCGCTTTAATGTAATAAAGCACTTGAGCATGAGTAAAGAGTCTCCGCCAATGTTTTCTGGCCACATTTGGGTGAGTTCCCTCTTTATCTCCCTTTTCATCGCATGTTTGGAGGGATTTCAGTTCTGGTGATTTTTGTGTGTGTGTGTGTGTGTGTGTGTGTGTGTGTGTGCAAATATCTGGATTTTGTGTGTGTGTTTTTTTTAAACGGCTCACTCTTTTGGCAAGATAAAAGTCAGATGGAAACTATAACTTCAGTATATTCAACAGCACTTTTCCATTCGGAGGTCAGTCGTGAACAGAAGCTGTTGTCCAAACGCCAACAAAAATCTGCGCTTTAGCAAGTGACACAATTATTCCATGTTTTCTCTGTTTTAACACGGAAGTCAAGAGTCTTGTGCTAAATTTACACACCGCAGAGCAGGCACAGACGCACCTCTGATGTGGCAATTATGTGTCTTTACACGCCGAGTGTTAATGCTGCTCTGAGGTGGCAGAAATGCATTTATAAACGCTGTAAGCGGAGTTCAAGCAGGAATAATGCAGCCTGGAGTTTATGAATGGATTTTAAATCTATGTAATGCAGCTTTGGTTATCAGTTCAAGAGCTTTTTTTAATCAGATGAACTAGCTCCTCTATATTATACAGCTGAAGTCAAAATTATTTGTCCTCCTGTAACAGAGAACATATTTTTAAACATATTAGTTTGATAATTAATTTCTAACAACGCATTCTGACATGACGACAGCATATACAGCGGGGAAAATAAGTATTGAGCAGTCATGTTTTTCTTCTGGGAATAATCTCTCTAAAGGAGTTGTTGACATGGAGAGCAGATTTTGGTAAAAACCCAAAGGATACGAAAATGAGCATATAAAATATGAATAAATCTGAAAAATGAGTTATGTGTAGTAAGAATGGAATTACACAGAGGAGAAAGTACTGAACTGTTTTTAATACTTTATATAAAATGCTTCTGTAATGACGGCAGCTTAAAGACGCCTCTCATATGGAGAATGAAGTCATGTGCATTGCTCAGGTGTGAGTTTCTCACAGACTTCAACAGCGTGTCAAAATCTGGATGGTTCTGTGGGTCTCGTCTGTCAAATCTGAGCTTTACTTTGTATTTTCTATTGGATTCGGATCAGGTGATTGGCTGGGCCATTCTACAGCTTGATTTTCTTTCTCTGAAAGCATCTGAGAGTCTCCTCGGCTGTGTTTTGGATCATTGTCTTGCTGAAATGGCTTCATCTTCATCCTCCTGCTAATGTAGATGTTGGACTGAAGCAGCTGATGTTCATTTACACTGAGGAACAGCAGAGGGTTGCTGAAGAGCCACTGAGAGATTTCAGCTGCTGTCTGGGCTTTCACTGCCAAACTACAGCTCCCTTTCTTCATGTGTTCAATACTTTTTTCCTGCATCGTTTCATTTTATTACACAGAACTTCATTTGTAAACTAATTAGATTGGTTTTCTTTGCATATGTGGATATCTTTGGTTGTTACCAAACATCTGGTGAAGATTTCAAGTCAACGGCACCTTTAGAAATGTGTTTTCTGAGAAAAATGAAGACGTATTCAATACTTATTTCCCCCACTGTAAGCAATATGGAAGAATTCAAGTTTATTCTGAGACTTATTTCTGTGTTGGGACTTTTCCTGTAACATTGCAAGAAATGGATTGATTAATGCATTGATGTTAACAGCAGTTAAATGCATTAAATCTGGCACAGAATTCATCGTTTGTTTTTTATTTCTTAATTTTTTCTATTTGTTTATTAATTCATGTTGAATATTCTAAAAAAATAAACAATGTAAAATGTTCTGTTGTAAATAAACATGTAGTATGTCTTAAAATAGCCTTATGTCTAATTCTGCATCTGCAGCAATATTAACTAATGTGCACTGTCATTTTTGAACTTGGATTTGTTTTCTTTGCATATGGATTTATTTGGTTGTTCCCAACATCTTGTGAAAATTTCAAGTCAACACTGTAAAAAAATGAATCTTGAGGCTCGTGATTTGCTTTAAAAAAATTGATGTGGTCATTAAAAATAATGTGCATGTTTTCTTTAAATAATTGATATTCTGGACTTAATAAAATATTGAGAAGATTTTGCTAATAAAAAAAATCACAAGATAAGTTTCACTCATTTTTATAAGCAAACCAGTGCAACCAAGGTTTGATAAACAAATGAAGCTAATAAAATTGAGGAAAGATGGCTTCAAGTTTATTGTAAGAAAATTCACTCAATTATGTGGATTTGACTGAGATGTTTGGATTTAAATCTTAACAACGGCAGTGATCAGACGACATTTTGAAGGAGCAGATCAACAGCGAGCATGTTAAGAGGTAAGCATTAAAAGTCTATCATTTTTATTGTCTTAAATAAGCTCTTTCAGGAAAAACACATGTTGTTCAAGCTTGTTCGGGAGCCTAGTTTTTGCCATAGGATGTATATAGAGATATACTGGTATTTTTAACCACTCCTATTTGAAATTGATTTGCTTGTATGTTTATTCAGGTTTATTCTGAATTATATATTGAAATTGAACAAATTATGTGCATTGTAACATTTAACAGCAATGATCAGGCAACATTTCAGCGGAGTGGACGAACAACAGTGAGCTTGTTAAGTGGTTAGCCTAAGCTAAGCCAAGTTAGCAATATAGCTATTTAATAGGGTTTATACACAGCTAGTGTTTTTCCATTTCATAAGGTTCCTTTAACAGCATAGGATGATGTAATGTCATTTACATTAGTAATTATAAGACTACATTAACTGTGTTTATATATAATACTGTACATTAATACTAATGTGTTTGCTTAATTTTTCAGATTAATGAAGAATGTTCACAGAAGTTTCTCACTAAAGAGGAGCGGTTTACTCCGGCAGATATTGATAAAGAGAATGGGCGCCATGCAGCAGGTCTTTTATATAATGTTATTTGTGTATTATTATTATTAGGCAATATTACTAATTTCTACACTTTTGTTGCATCAGATCTCCATATTAAATCAGGGACGAGACGAGAGATGTCGTCCTCTGTTGTTGGTCTATTTGAAAAAGAGGAAGAGCTCATCCAGGAGTGCAATGTAAATCTCTTAAACTGTTTCAGATATTTATAGTTTTCAGAAAACTGCAGTTTATATTTTTGCATTTTTACAAAAGAAACAGAAATATAGCTCAAACACTTAATTGCTGAATGCACTATTCCTTGTATAAACATGTTTTGTTTTTATGAACTTATTTCTCTGTACACTAGTATACATTTTAAAAACACCCCGTCCATTATAAGTCAAAATACTTGTGCTATAATGTCAGTCAGCAGCATCTACTCAAACATGGAGAATTACTGTTCACAGACATACAAAGAAATGGCTTATTTCCTTAATGTGTTGTAGTAAAGCTTAAACATTTGAAATGTACAACTGCATAATTTCAATATAATAAGCGTAATGTTTATTTTACAGTGTGGGAATGCAGTGAATTGCTGTCTGCCAGAGGGATGACCAACCATCAGGACTTCTGCATTGTCTTGGAGGATGAGCAAAATCTAGAATTGCTGAACTGGATTTATACAAGTATTCCCCTAATTAAAATCACCAACAAACAAACTTATTTTAAAGTTTCTGACACAAATACACTGCTACAACTTTTTAGGGAAATTTCACTGCATTGACTGGTTGATTGTGTTGCTAATATTTTGAGATACAGCTTTTATACTAGTTTTATATGTTATGCAATACACAAATGATCAGATATTTGCCTAAAATGTGACTATTCCTACAAAAGAAAGTTGACGGATGAAGAACTTTTCAGAGCTTAACATTGCTGCAAATTTTAAATAGATTAGTTTCTACCATTTTGTTATCAGTGGAACATGTAATAAAATGACATCTGCAAAAATCTATTGTGTATGTATTTCATTATACATTATATATTTAACATTTTATGAATGAGTAATTTTCATAAATAGATATGAGTAAATGTGGTTTAGTTTGCTTATATTATAATAGCACATTCCACTAATAATATTAAAATCATCATCTATCACTCAGAAAAACTAGTAAGTTTCTAGTAAACTAGTAATTTTCACTAACTAATCTTCAAACTTTGAATTTTCAGAGTCATTCAAGAGGTTTTTGCTAAAAAAAATAATAAATATGAATAAATGAAGGTGGATTTGCTTAAATACTAAAAGCTCATTCCACTAATAACATTCAAATCTTCAATCTATCATAAAAAAAAATGTACTAATTTTCACATGATTCATTTAAGCGGTTTTTGCTAAAAAAAAAAATCAAGTCTTGAAAACCGCTTAAAAATAATATGTGCAATAGTTTTACCACTTATTTTTTTATTTCTTAAAGTAAACACATGGTTTCCACTACATTCATTCTTCCATGGCGCGGCGCCACGCCAAGATTCATCCCGCTACAGCTACATTACAGCTTCTCATTCAAAACATTCTATTTATTTAATAACGGGTGATAATCGCACCCAAACGTATTAAAAGTTAAGTGAATTATAACAGCGCAAACTTTTCTGTAACCGTAGTAGTGCTGTGCATCATTTGTTTAACCCTTTAAGGTTACGTGCTGACTGACTGTGACAGGTGCGTGATGCCTGAGGCCAGCAAACATGACGTATAGCCGTTTTACTTTACTTCAGAACACATTAATACAGGAGACATTCATAAATATTCCTAGCAAATCTAATAAATGCTGGAGACATACTTGATACACAAACGCACTAAATCACACCTCAGCAGCGTTTATTAGAGAGCGCACAAGAAGATCTGCGCGCTCTTAAAGCGGCTTATATTTGAGGGGGCGTGCAAGAAATTGTGCACGAGCAGAGGAAATTGGCGCGCAAGCAGAGAGATCCGCATGCTGTAGGCTATTATATAAATGCGATCTCGACTTCTAATACTGAGCTCACGACATTCGTCATTGAAATAACGCCACAGGTAGTTGGTAGATCTGTGTAAAGGCCTGCCGCCACAGCTGGAATAAACCCTAGAGGAAACACTGAAATAGCCCATAAGGTTTTTTACAGTGAACAGCACCTTTAGACCTATGTTTTCTGAGAAAAACGGTGACGTGCTCAATACTTATTTCCCCCACTGTAACGTTATATTATATTTTTTATAAAGATGCTACCATTTAATTTAAAGACTTGACTACTGAGTGCACTTAAGGGATGTGTTTTGTTGTGTTTTGCTCTTTGATAAATCAGACGGATTATATTGTCATCATTCACATCTACAAACCGTAATTAAATAAGTTTATTTTGAAACTTACACTGATGGGATTGTGCTTTAGACGCCATCTAGTGCTCAGATGGGGAAATTCATTGCATGGTGCATTACGGATGTTTTCAAGCTGTTGAGTGTGCATGGGTTGTAGACTCGTTGTTGCAGTGCATTGTGGGATTGATTGGGTGCACTTACTTGGACACCACTAGTGGACACCACTAGAAATGGCTGCACCCTCAAAAAGTGCACTATTAAGGGTATTGACCTCATTCTGCGATACGAAAGTGCGATTGTTTTTGCATTGATTTCAGAAATTCCAACACAATTGACTATGGGAGAAATTATCAGGAATAATAATCAGCTGAAAACAGTCAAACTACTCACTCTACAAACAAGTGTGTTGATGACTTTATATGAAAAGTCGAATAATATAATAAGTAAAGATCAGATTGCAGCATTAAGCAGCAGAACGAGCTGCTTTTAACATATAAGAATCAATGGAAGTGAATGAGAGCAGAAGTCTCCAGACAAATAGATTTCACTGGCTCCATCCACTCGTACGTGAACACTAAGGTCAATAGGGGTGATTTGGGACACAGCCTCAGTCTTTACCTGAAGTGTTTTCTGGCCTCATTCCTCCAGATGAAGGCTGTGTGTGTGTGTGTGTGTGTGTGTGTGTGTGTGTGTGTGTGGTCTTCCTCCTCCAGCACATGTGTTTGTTTCTCCACCTGACGGGATGGGCTCTGTTTATCCTTCACGTGATGGTGCTGAGTGAAGATTTCTGGCTGATTCTGCTTTACTATCTGTGATCTTGAGTGACGTCTCTCACTCAGCTGATGTGTTCTGCTGTTTTGAGGCTGAATGTGTTATGATTATGATGTGCACTGTGAAGCTTTATAACAGATGGCGGACCGGTCAACATCTGAAAGCGTCCCCCTATAAACATTTCTGGAGATCCCGAATTATGTAGCCAGAGGTACGTATGGCTGCATTTCATCTTTAAAACGAACGCTATGGGGCGGTATAACAGGGTGAGAATGTGGTAAAATCTGAAAACGTGGTAAAAATCAGGGGGATTTTCTTTATCTGGATGCTTTTCAAGTCACTGTCGGTAGAGTTTAGGGAACACTAATAATGCACCATGCACCAAATGAATGTCTGCGTCTGACCACTAGATGGTGTCTAAAACACAACCCTATCAGTGTAAGTTTCAAAGTAAACTTAATTAAGGTAGCGTTTGTACACATGACACAAATTAAGTGTGTGTTTGACTAATAGACAGTGTTAATTAACAATCACAGTGTCTCAGCGAGAAGATGAAGATATAATCTGAGAGATTTATCAAAGAGCAAACCACATCCTTTAAGTGCACTCAGTAGTGCTCCAGTTCACTCACTCGCTTCATTCACTCCGTCAAGTGGACTAAGTATTACGTTACATAAAACAATGTTAAAACTTCTAGATGAGGAAGATGTCAATCAAATTCTCATTTGCCAATCAGAAAAGGCCACTGTTAAACCCCGCCCCCCAAAAGAGCCAACAAAAATGTAGAAAATCCACACATAAAATCTGTGCCAGCGCATTCACACTCCATAGTCTGCAAAAATTAATCTTAGAAAATTGAACCGAGCATATTATATTAGTCTGATTCTGAGTGTGTTTCTTTTGTGATGCATTTATACTGATTGATGTTTCTGAAAAAGATGTGCTCATTTTCATTGGCACAAATGTCATTTTAACGAGTTTTCCATTAATTAGCTTTAAAACTAAGATATTAATTTAGCTCTTTTCCCCACATTACTTGCTTTTAAAATATGTGACCTCATTAATTCCTCAGGGATGGTTATAAACGTACATGCACAGCAGTTTAGCACCACAAAAGTGCATTTACATGCTTCAAGTGCACTTCATAATAAAACTAAATGATCATACAGACAGTTTTAATCAAGTGTTTAGCATGAACAGAACACATTTTCTATCTTATAAAATCTAAATGCATGCATTGCACATTTTAAAACACACTTCCTTATGTACTCTCTTTAATTATTTCATAATAAAGCTCCCCAGGGATTTTTCACTGTCTCACACAATCTAAGTTGTATCAAGTGTTTAGCATGAACACATTTAGTCCATTATAAAATCTAAATACAAGCATTGCACATATTAAAATTGACTTTTTTATGCATTTCCTTGGAATTTTTCCTTTATCACACAATCTTATTTTTATCAAGTGTTTAGCATGAATAGAAAACCTTGTGTGTAAAATGAAATCTAAATGCATGCATTGCATATATTAAGATGGACTTATCTTTTATTATTTCAGAATAAAGCTCCCTAGGGCTTGTTTTTTCTCTCTCCACAATAGTTTTATCAAGTGTTTAGCATGAAAATAATTTACTCTATTATAGAAACTAAATGCATGCATGACTACCTTATGCATTTCCTTTTTTATCATTTTATCATAAAACTTCCCAAGGACTTTATTTTCGCAGTATCACATTGTTTAACATAGAACACATCGTGTATTATAAAATCGAGATGCATGCATTTAATATATATATATATATAAAGCTTCATTGTGCATTTTCTTCTTTATTATTTCATAAAACTCCCAAGGTATTTTTTTGCTGTCTCACACAATCTTAATTTGATCAAGTGTTTAGCAGGAACAGAACACATTTTGTGTATTATAAAATCTAAATGCATGCATTGCACATATTAAAATGGACTTCCTTATGTATTTACTTTCAAATTAATTGATAATAAAACTCCCTAGGGATTTTCCCCACACAAACAAATGTGTTTTATTCAAATGTTTAACATGAATAGAGTACATCTTGTGAATTATAAAATCTGAAAATATATTAAAATGGACTTCCTTATGCATTTCTTTATCATTATTTCCTAAGAAAACTCCCTAAGGATTTTCTTTAATTTGCTGCATCACACAAACCGTTTTAATCAAGTGTTTAGGAGGAATACAACACATTTGGTCAATTCTAAAATCTAAATGTATGCATTGCTTTATTACTTCCTATGAAAACTCCCTAGGGATTTTCTTTTTGTTGTATCATAGTTTTTAGCATAAATGCATCACGTGAATTAAACATTTTATATGCATGCAATGCATATATTACAATGGACTTCCTCATGCATTTTCTTTTCTTTAAAAAAAAAACACTGATTAAAAGCTTCATACAGAGAGAAAGCGAGAGAGAGGTAGAAGTAATGATGTGTAGCCTGGACTGTAAAGGAAAAGGTTTGGAAAAAGGCAGTAATGCAGCAGTGGAGAGTTTGCCATGAATGCTCACTTTGAGAGAGAGAGAGAGGGAGAGAGAGAGAGAGAGAGAGAGAGAGAGAGAGAGAGAGAGAGAGAGAGAGAGAAGGTTTTCCCCTCTTTGATGGAGGAGAGGATGAACTGAACTCTGGAGCGATGCATGAGTTCTGGGTGGAGTGTTTTTTTTATTTGCATGATGTCAGTGTTCAGCATTGCTGGCACCGAGACGCCACTGAAGAATTTATGCCAAATTTATGCTTACAAAAACACCTCCAATGAGTCACGAATGAACATGGAATGTGCTGTAACGGGACTGAGAATAAAGCATTACACTGCTGGCGTTATCATTCAGAAGGAGCGGAGCTATGGGTTATTAATAGAGAGTCACCGGCTGGAAATGAGTGAAATAAGCTTACATTGTAATAAAAATACTACTAAAAAAGTTGTTGTTTTATTTAGAGCATTGTTGTGACAGAAGGACAGACGGATGAATGAATAAATGAAACCAAATTAAATAATAAAATACAAATAAATAAATAAAACATCCTTGTAGACGTAGTAACTTGTCATACCATTTATATACTGCAACTCTGATGATTTGAGGGGCTTCCTTTCTCCTTAACTTTGGACGAAAGCATCTGCTAAATGAATACATATTGTTGTTTTCAGTTCATAATAACGTGCAATGACCATAATTATTGTGAAAAGTACTATACAAGTAAAGTTGAATTGAACTGAACTGTCTACAAAAGCAGGTACAGATGGATGGTTGTCAAGAGAGTCACTTCCATGCTTACAAAATCATCCAAATGTTCGTTCATTTTCCTTCGGCTTAGTCTCTTTATTTATCAGGGGTCGCCACAGTGGAATGAATCAAAAACTATACCAGCATGTGTTTTATGCAACGGATGATCTTTCAGCCACAACCCAATGCTGGGGAACACCCATACACACTCATTTACACACACACTCATACACTATAGCCAATTAAATTCATTCAATTCCCCTATAGCGCATGTGTTTGGACTGTGGGGGAAACCGGAGCACCCGGAGGAAACCCACACCAACACATGAAGAACATGCAAACTCCACACAGGAATGCCAATTGGCCCAGCTGGGACTCAAACCAGCGACCTTCTTGCTGTGTCAGTGCGACACGGTCAGCGCAAAACCACTGAGCCACCCCAAAATATGTTACAATTTAATACAGAAATTGATATAACAGGTCTGATAACTAATAATATAATTAGCAGAGGAGTGCAGAAGGGAACTGAAATAGTCCTCTGGCTGGAGCTTCTGTGTTTTTAATACATCTGAATGTTTCTCCGGTGATAGCAGACATTCAGTCTACATGGCACTTCATTTCAGGAGAACTGCAGCGTCTGTGTCCAACACCACTCCATAAAGATGAAGCTCAGATTATGAACTTATCAGAATCAGATTTATTCACCAAGTGTGCGCAAACACACCAGGAGCTTTACTGTGGTTTACAAGAGCTCTGGGTGCATGCATTTACACATACTGTACATGAACTCATCTCTAATCACTGATGTCTTTTCTCTTTGTCATGATGACAGCACATAATATTAGACTAGATATTCTTCAAGACACTAGTATTCAGCTTAAAGTGACATTTAAAGGCTTCACTAGGGTAATTAGGGTAAAGTTAGGGTAATTAGGCAAGTCATTGTATAACAGTGGTTTATTCTGGAGACAATCCAAAACTAATATTGCTGAAGGGGATAATAATATTGACCTTAAAATGGCTTTAAAACCACTAAAATCTGCTTTTATTCTAGCTGAAATAAAACAAATAAGACTTTCTCCAGAAGAAAAAATATTAGAGGAAATACTGAGAGAAATTCCTGCATTTGTTAAACATAATTTGGGAAATAATTAATAAAAATAAATAAATTTACAGGATGGTGAATAATTTTGTACTCAACTGTAATATATATATATATATATATATATATTAATATATGTTATTGGGTAAAGATTAATCACAATTAATCGCATCCAAAATATGTATTTTTTTACATGATATGTGTCTGTACTGTGTATATTTATTATGTGTATATATACACAGTAAATACACATATGCAGGCATATATTTGAGAGAATTTTTATTTATATTTAGATATCAAATGTGTATATGATAAAAAGTATATATAAATTAAAATATTTATGGAACAAAATAGTTTTGTACCGTTTTCATGTATGTGTGTGATATCACATTTGCATATTAAAAATACACAAACACACGACGACAAAACTTATTTTGGATGTAATTAATCTTTGCTCAGCACTAATACACACTCTTTTGCTGCTGGTTCAAACTACTTTTTTAAGATGTGTTAAACCAACACAATTCTTATGTTTTTCAGGGGTGGGGGGGGCAACTTAATAGTTTTATGTTCCATCTACTTAAATTTGTAAAAATGATTAACTTGATTTGTGTTCGCATGACATGAATAAACTATGAGGAAGCCAGCATTTTTTTTACAGTGCACTAAATTACTTAAGCTGCTTTTTAAACTACTTACTTTTCTATGGCAACTTAATTGTTTAATCAACTTAAATTTGTTAAAGTTAACTTAATTGATTTGTGTTGAGACCAATCAGTGTTGCCCTTGCAGGCTGCTGGTGAACACTTCCTATTATTCAATCTACACATCACATCTGCCACCGAACTGAACTACAAATCCCATCATTCCCTGCACTCACACACCTGGCCCAGATCTCCCTTGATTACAAACACACAGCTGAAGCTTGTAAAGACTGATTACATAGACTTTAAATACACCTCACTGACACACACACACACATAGCTGAGTCTTGTTTTCTGTAAGCGTTATATCCAGTCTAGCCTTTCCGTGTTTTTGACCCATGTTTTGTTTATCCTCCCTGTTGTTTTGCCACCTACCCTGATCTTTAACTTGCTTTGGACTATGCTTTGGATTACCTGTTTACTCCAGTTTGCTCCTGTTTTGACCATTGCCTGCCTGACTATTCTGTTTAATAAAGCTGCTCCTTACATCTGTTGTCCCTGACTCCATGTTACACACAATGTATATAAACCTCTAGATGATTTATATAAACCTCTAGATGATTTATGTGCAATGTGTACATTGTTGACTGAATAAGAAATTAAAATATGTGGCTTTTAGGTCACCATAGACAGAATAACGATAGTAATGATGATTCTGATGTCTGTGCTGTCATCAACACTATATCGACAGTATTATACTCTTAAACATCAGAGCGACTACATAGCGAACAATGACATCATTGAGGGAAATCTTAAAATCACGCCGCGGCGAGTGTGTGAAATTACGGGTTATCAAATGACTGCCAATTAGTCAGAATTACCCGTTTAATTTCTCTCCGGTCCTTCACTTAATTGCTGCCAGGTATTCCAGCACTTGGGTGCAGAAAACTCTTGCTGGATTTATTTATACATGCCGCTTTTAACAACACACACTATACCGCAGCTCAGAGGACAATAATGATGATGATGATGTTTATAATGTATGCATTTAAGAGACTGGAGATGGGTTATAAGCTGGCTCACACACAATCCAAAGCCATTATTTGCTATTTCTGCGCACAATCTAAAGCTTGGATTTATGCGGAGCGATTTCTGAGAGTTTAATCACAAAAAAATTAACACCTGAAACAAAAAAAAACAATTACTTTTCAACTTTTACTTAAAGTTTACAATGGAAATCCAATTATCTACACTAGTTTGATAAGCAAAATTAATCTCTCATGTAATATATCTACTGAAAAACTAAAAATATGACCTTTTATTTTATATATATATATATATATATATATGCATTTAGCAGACACTTTACAAACTTCATTGTACATAAACCATTAAATGTTTCCATATTATTCAATAATAATACTACAATGAACATAACACGGAATAACTACAAATATTTACACACATTTACATGAGTAAATATATACTGAATGCTAGGCTCAAAACCCAAACGCTTATAATATACTTAATATACTATAATATACTCAATACTACACTTCATATTTTATACACATGCACACACACACTTAACATACACACACACACACATATACTCACGCCATGTGTTTCCTTGTGTTCAAGAGCCCTTTTCTGATTGGTTGCCTTGTGTTAATTCTTTTTATTAATTTTCAAGTTGTTATGTTTTATAACCGATAAGTTCTCATTTGTCCATCTTCTTTTATTTAGGCTTATGCACGTGATGTATGCAATAGTTTTATATCAGTTTATACTGTTTACAGGGCAGATTCTGCACTCACTCACTCGCGCTCTCATTTACATGCCTAAATGCATGAGCTTGTGCTACATTGCAATATAAACGCTGCTTTTGTCCTGGAATATGAGATTTAAATGTAAAAATCAAACATGCATTCAACTTAATATAAAGAACGGATTTTGGTGTTGTGCAAATGCAAATGAAAGTCAAATTTAACACTTTAAATAAATGAAGTTTACATGTTTGCAATGGTGTAAACAATTAAGATGCTTTATTATATATTCTGATTTAAGTGAGTGCATTGGTGAAGTTTAAATATCAGACTGAATATTACTAATATGCAATATATATAAAAATAAAATGAATATTAATACACTGAACCAAATGATTCATTGAAGTTAATCATTTTTTAAGGTAAGTGGTTGCAAACAATTGATATGGGCTGATTTTAAATAAACAAAAGAACAAAACAAATAAACAAAATTGTATTTGTTTGTTTAAACTCAGCCCATATCAATTGTCTGCAACTACTTACCTTAACAAAATGAGTAACTCCAATGAATCATTTGGTTTCAGTGTACTCTGAATGGGGCGATAATAGTTGACATTGTTTTGACGTTCTAAAAGAGTGTGTGAGGTTTGATGTGAAGCGCAGGCATCCTCCGTGTGATATTCTGCTTTTGAAGGCCTGTCAAACACACTGGAAACACAGGCCAGAAACCAGAAATGACAGATTTAGACAGAATGGGTTTCCATTGTTGAAACATCCCTTCAGTTTCCTCATCCGTCATGAGTGTGTGTGTGTGTGTGTGTGTGTGTGTGTGCTGCAGGTTTCTCTGATATCAGGTTTTCCAGCATGAAATCATGAGTAGAATCTAAATCTCTGCACTGATGGTTTGTCCGTGTGTGTGTGTGTGTGTGTGTGTGTGAGCTGACAGTGATGAGGAGACGCTCAACATTAAACACACAGATCTCTGACAGCAGACCATCCAGTCCCAGATGTGAACCAGAAAAATGACCTTCAGCTGATGGAGCCTTTACACAAGCCTGTTATGACACGTTTAACACTCCTCAGCATCTTAAATCCTTCAAGGTTTTTTTAATATATATATATTTTATTTTTATATCATCCTTGCACTGAATTACAAATAAACTAATGAGTGCTTGTGTGAGGTGTGTGTAATGCAGTGTATATGGGGGCAGGACAGTAAATCTGACATTATTCTCTCTTCTGGCTGCCGTGATCAGTCTCACACTATTTCTTTCCTTTATCTAAAAGTCTTGATAACACCATCGTGTGTGTGTGTGTGTGTGTGTGTGTGTGTGTGTGTGTGTGTGTGTGAGTCAGCAGCTCATCACAGTATATAATGAGTCTCTGTGAAGAGATTGATGCTGACAGACTGATGAGTGTTTTATCATCAGGTGTTAAATGTCAGAGTAAAGCTTCTGTCCTTCTGCATCACAGCCTGATGTTTGAGAAGAGCAAAACACACACACACACACACACTCCTAGGCTCATTAATCACAGTGTTAATCAACTAAAACACCAGCTCTCTGGAAAAATCACAGCTGATCTTTACTTAAGATTAGAGTTAAGAGTGAATATTGACATGGGAGAAATACAGTGTCATGTAATGAATAATAATTACTTCAAATATGTTTCTATATTTATATTACATGTATGCATGTACATTGAATGTGTGTTTTGTTTTTACCTTTTAACATTTAACATTTTATTATAATGCAATAATAAATAACATTTGTATAATTAAATCTAAAATAACATTACACAATTAAATGTTAATAAAATGTTGGAAATTGTTGGCATTATTATTTTATTATTATTGTTATTATTGTTTTCAATTATCATTATTATTATTATATTTATTTTTATCATTATTTTATCATCATCATCATCATTATTATTATGATTATTATTATTGTGATGATTATTATTATTATGATGATTATTATTATTATAATTAATAAAAACATTTATATGAATAAATCTAAATCAACATTACATTATTACATTTAAATAAGATTTTAGCTTTTTATTAATACTGAACATATTATTATTATTATCATTATTATTATTTATCGTTATTCTTGCATTATTGTTATTCGTGCATTATTATTATTATTAGTAGTAGTAGTAGTAGCAGTAGTAGTAGTAGTAGTAGTAGTAGTTTTACTATTATTATTATTATTATTATTATTATTATTATTATTATTATTATTATTATTATTATTATTGCGGTGTTATTTTTATTGCAGCATTGATTTTATTATTATTATTATTATTATTATTATTATTATTATTATTTAGCGTTATAATTATTATTGTTATGCTTGCATTATTATTATTAGTACTAGTAGTAGTAGTGGTATTGCTATTATTATTATTATTATTATTGCAGTGTTATTTTTATTGCAGCATTGACTTTATAATTATTATTATTATTATTTATCGTTATGATTATTATTGTTATGCTTGCATTATTATTATTAGTACTAGTAGTAGTAGTGGTATTGCTATTATTATTATTATTATTGCAAGGATATAATTATTGCAGTGTTATTTTTATTGCAGTGTTATTTTTATTGCAGTGTTATTTTTATTGCAGCATTGACTTTATAATTATTATTATTATTGCAGTGATATTATTATTGCAGTGTTATTATTATTATTGCAGTGATATTATTATTGCAGTGTTATTATTATTATTGCAGTGATATTATTATTATTGCAGTGATATTATTATTGCAGTGTTATTATTATTATTGCAGTGATATTATTATTGCAGTGATATTATTATTATTGCAGTGATATTATTATTGCAGTGTTATTATTATTATTGCAGTGATATTATTATTGCAGTGTTATTATTATTATTGCAGTGATATTATTATTGCAGTGTTATTATTATTATTTTGTGATAATATTATTGCAGTGATATTATTGCAGTGTTATTTTTATTGCAGTGTTATTTTTATTGCAGCATTGACTATTATTATTATTCTTATTATTATTACTTCAGCATTACTTTTATGGCAACACTGTTGTTATGATTTCATTATTTTTGTTTTATTGCAGCATTGTTATTAGCATTATTATTAATGATTTTTTTGTATTAGTACTATTAGTATTATTAATATTGCAATTATCATTGTGAATGGTTCCTCAAACCCTGCGTTCAGTGATAATGGTCAGTAAATCTGCAGCATCTTCAGCATCTGCGCCCTGCCTAGTGAACTCTTAATGAACTGCAGCAGTATTAAGTGCACTTGTGTGAGTGTTGGAGAAGTGTCACAGTTTCTCAGCATTAATGAGAATCACACACTGAGTTTAACCTTTCAGCAGATCCGCTTTAATCAGAATACACTCATCAACACACGTCAGCTGCACTACACCACCAACAGAGTTTACTTTGAGTCATTTAGCAGACGCATGTTTTTATACACATACATTTCAGGTCACCAGAGAGTATAGCGATATGCACTCACCGCCACTTTATTAGGTACACCTTATTAGTAGCGGGTTTGACCCCCTTTTGCCTTCAGAACTGCTTTAATCCTTCATGGCAGAGATTCAACAAGGTACTGAAAATATTCCTCAGAGATTTTGCTTCATATTGACATGATAGCATCACACAGTTGCTACACATTCCATGATGCGAATCTCCCGCTCCACCACATCCCAAAGGTGCTCTATTGGATTGAGCTCTGGTGACTGTGGAGGCCATTTGAGTACAGTGAACTCATTATCATGTTCAAGAAACCAGTCTGAGATGATTGGAGCTTTATGACATGGTGCGTTATCCTGCTGGAAGTAGCCATCAGAAAATGGAGACACTGTGGTCATAAAAGGATGGACATGGTCAGAACAATACTCAGGTAGGCTGTGATGTTGACACCATGCTCAATTGGTACTAATAGACCCAAAGAAAATCTCCCCCACACCATTCCTCCACCACCACCAGCCTGAACCGCTGATACAAGGCAGGATGATCCATGCTCTCATGTTGTTGAGGCCAAATTGTGAGCCGAGCATCCGAATGTGGCAGCAGAAATGGAGACTCATCAGACCAGGCAACGTTTCTCCAATCTTCTATTGTCCAGTTTTGGTGAGCCTGTGTGAATTGTAGCCTCAGTTTCCTGTTCTTAGCTGACAGGAGCGGCACCCGGTGTGGTCTTCTGCTGCTGTAGCCCATCCACCTCAAGGTTGGAGGTGTTGTGTGTTCAGAGATGCTCTTCTGCAGACCTCGGTTGTAACGAGTGCTTATTTGAGTTACTGTAGCCTTTCTATTACTGGAACCAGTCTGGCCATTCTCCTCTGACATCAACAAGGCATTTGCGCCCACAGAACTGCCGCTCACTGGATATTTCCTCTGTCAGACCATTCTCTGTAAACCTTAGAGATGGCTGTGCGTGAAAATCCCAGTAGATCAGCAGTTTCTGAAATACTCAGCCACGTTCAAAGTCACTTAAATCCCTTTTTTTCCCATTCTGATGCTCGCTTTGAACTGCAGCAGATCGTCCTGACAGATGCTGCGTCCCAATTCGCATACTATCCGTCCTAAATACTATTTGAAAGTAGAATTAGTATGTCCCAAATTGTAGTATGTTGAAAAGAGTATGCCAAAGGTTCCCGTATGGTTTACTGTTTCCGATAAAAACTCGAAGTGTAGAAGTGTCCATACTCTAACCGCTGATATTACCCACAATACATTGTGCGTAGGACGTGAATTTGATTTAGAACTACAAACGCGGGTGAAAAGTGTAAAACTACAAACAAGATGGATGCGTGAGACCAACCGTCAAGTAGAGAGGCTTCGGTAAAGATGTTTGTATGACTGTTAATTAATATCTAGCCCACTGGAACATGTTTTAATCGCGCTTTCTGTGTTATATTTCATCTGCTACAACAATACTGAACTTATATAAAGACGTGTTTGGACATTAACATCTGAATACAGAATTATGCAAACACCTGAGGAGATTTCTCTGCATGAAAGACTCATGAATGGGAGATTAACCTGCTGCTGCTGCTGCTTCTCCAATAGGGTAGGGAATTAAATATGACAGAAATGTGGATGATGTGTGGATGATTGACAGGGCTTGTATAACTAAGCAACACAACGATCTGTTAACGAGAAAGTAGTATGTCCCAAAAGCTTGCATACTCTTTTTCTGTACTTTTCCTTCACAAAAAAAAGTACATACTTTTAGTGTGTAGTATAAGTATGCGAATTGGGACGCACCACATGTCTACATGCCTAAATGCATTGAGTTGCTGCCATGTGATTGGGTGATTAGAAATTTGCGTTAACGAGCAGTTGTACAGGTGTACCTAATAAAGTGGCCGGTGAGTGTATCAATGAAGTCAAAACTCTTAGCCAAAACATGACGTTTGCTGTTTGTTCAATCGACTTATTTTTAAATCTTATCATTTTAAAGAGCTGAAGCAATATCTTAATTTGATGGAAATAATTTTAATGAACTGAAGCGATACTATTCTTGAATACAACCTTAACTGTTTTGTTCAATCAACTTAAATTTGTAAAAACTATCAAATCAGCTCGATTCCTTCATGTTATCCCAACTCACGTTAATTGTGTGGAACCTAGCATTTTTTACAGTGAATTTTAGTCTTTTTCCAAATGTTCTCCAGATGATGTTGAACAGATTCAGGAATTTCTCACAGTATTTCCTCTAGTATTGTTTCTTCTGGAGAAAGTCTTATTTGTTTTATTTCAGCTAGAATAAAAGCAGTTTTTAATAGTTTTAAAGCCATTTTAAGGTCAATATTATTATCCCCCTTCAGCAATATTAGTGTTGGATTGTCTCCAGAACAAACCACTGTTATACAATGACTTGCCTAATTACCCTAACTTTACCCTAATTACCCTAGTGAAGCCTTTAAATGTCACTTTAAGCTGAATACTAGTGTCTGGAAGAATATCTAGTCTAATATTATTTACTGTCATCATGACAAAGAGAAAAGACATCAGTGATTACAGATAAGTTATTAAAACGTTTGTGTGTAACCACTGATGCCTGGCAACTTTTTTTCACTTTGTCATTAACATTAATAACATGGTTTGCTGTAAATTATATGTAATAATAAGTATTATGTAAAGTATATCATTCCAGTTTAAGAATTAAATGAACCCACAATTCAGGAATGAGTCTAATAATAATAATAACAACAATAATAATAATAATAATAATAATAATAATAATAATAATAATAATAATAATAACGTGCTCAAAAGGAGCAATCAAAATGCATAAATAGGGGGTCTTCTGGCCGCGTGCAGACCTTTGCTGAATAAAAGAGCATTTTAGGTGAATTTAATCCTGATTTGAACTCTAATTCCTCAACATGCAGCGGTCTGTGAGTTCAGAGCGAACGCCTCATCTGGTGTTCATGTGTGGACGAATAGCGGAGTGGCGATGCTCCATTAAATGCAGAAATAAAAACACTGCTGGAGCTGCTGCTGCTGTATAACAATCACACACACACACACACACACACACACACACACACACACACACACACACACACACACACACACACACACACACACACACACACAATCTGTTGTGTGGAGGAAGCAGAAGATGGCGATAAGGTTTTATCTGCATTACGGCTCATTCAGACTCACTGCTGCTTTTGTTCTGCTGCAGGTTTGATTGTTTCTGTCTGCGTCATTCAACAATTACACACACACACACACACACCACTCTCATTAATGCAGATTTACCGTGGAGGTCAAACTCAGGCCTCTGATACACACACAGATACACACACACACTGCTTAACAAAAACGCACAGATTCACAGCAAACATATTTAAATACCAGAAGAGAAAACAAGCTCGTTGAACAAAAATGTGTGTGTGTGTGTGTGTGTGTTTCAGCTTCAGATGCTCCAAGCCCTGTAATTCACACCCCGTCCTGTGAATCTGATAATTACCCTTAAAATACCCCAAACCCAAACTATGTGTGATGTGAACAGACTCTGAGTGCAGGAGATGACAGAGCGCTGACAAATGTAAAAGCTGACCTACTTTAAGACGCGGCAGCTAAAAATGGACTCTGGCTTGTTACTGCAGACTTCCTAGGGTCAGATCGTCAGTGCAAGCCCTTGCTTTTCAGGTTTTTCAGTGTGTGGCATAGCTGTCCTTCAACGTAAACAGTGTGCAAATTGGTTCATCAAAAAAAAGGTGGCAGATAAAGATATCGTCTTTTAAAATAAAGAATCAGCTCTGAATCACTTTAACGAGTCATTATATTTGAATCTTTTGCTACATCAACATGATCAAAGCAACTCCTTTGCATATCCTGCAACACACACACTCTAAAATGGGAATTTCTTTCCTGACACAGAATAGACCAATCAGATCAGGCAAGAGGGAGGGGCTTAGAGTATTGAATCAATGAACTGATTCAAACGAGCCATATCATATTGAATCACTGCAAAACAATTCAAATATTAAACTAATATTTTGATAAAATGACAGTGTTTTTGATCTTCTGTGCATTTGCGTTGAATTGTGAATCTATAATTCTGATGTCAGTCAGTAGGTGGCGCTGTGTATTTGTGCAGAAACACTTTAGATCAGAGGTGTTGATCAGCTGTTCAACAACTCACTCATCACTATAGACTCAACTAGTGCTGGACAAAACATTATAATTAGCAGCCCAACGTGAAGCACAGCACTGTTGTATAAGACTTGATGTACTTTATCATGATTATTACACAGCTACTTACCACAAAAAAAAAAAAATGTAAACAAAATTTTGTTTTGAGCTATAATAGCTTATTAATTTTTTTGTTACATGTAAAGCTGACAGAAACTATAACAGCTGATGGAGTATACACTAACCTGCGCATTATTCAGACACTAGATGGAGACAAACAGTCAAAAACAACTGATGGAGTATACACTAACCTGCGCATTATTCAGACACTAGATGGAGACAAACAGACTAAAACAGCTGATGGAGTATACACTAACCTGCGCATTATTCAGACACTAGATGGAGATAAACAGACTAAAACAGCTGATGGAGTATACACTAACCTGCGCATTATTCAGACACTAGATGGAGACAAACAGACTAAAACAGCTGATGGAGTATACTCTAACCTGAGCATTATTCAGACACTAGATGGAGATAAACAGACTAAAACAGCTGATGGAGTATACACTAACCTGCGCATTATTCAGACACTAGATGGAGATAAACAGACTAAAACAGCTGATGGAGTATACACTAACCTGTGCATTATTCAGACACTAGATGGAGACAAACAGAATAAAACAGCTGATGGAGTATACACTAACCTGCGCATTATTCAGACACTAGATGGAGACAGACTAAAACAGCTGATGGAGTATACACTAACCTGCGCATTATTCAGACACTAGATGGAGACAAACAGACTAAAACAGCTGATGGAGTATACTCTAACCTGCGCATTATTCAGACACTAGATGGAGACAAACAGACTAAAACAGCTGATGGAGTATACACTAACCTGCGCATTATTCAGACACTAGATGGAGACAAACAGACTAAAACAGCTGATGGAGTATACACTAACCTGTGCATTATTCAGACACTAGATGGAGACAAACAGACTAAAACAGCTGATGGAGTATACACTAACCTGTGCATTATTCAGACACTAGATGGAGACAAGCAGACTAAAACAGCTGATGGAGTATACACTAACCTGCACATTATTCAGACACTAGATGGCACCAAAACAGTCAAAGATTGCAGCAAAACAATCAAGCAGATACACATGAATGTGGATGTTAGTATATAGATATTCACTGACTGTGAATACGTTCCTATCTGTGACTCTCTGTTGCGACTCTGTTCCTGGATGAGTCTGTGTTATTCAGCAGTTGTTCTGAGAATAATACACCTTGGAATGTTGCAACTGACCAATCAGAATCGAGTATTCCAAACTGCAGTGTCATAAACAAATTAAATGCACACACATATATAATACAACAGTTTTCTCATGTTTGAAAGATGTTAGCAATATTTTCTGAAAAAAAAAAACTAAATTCTAGGCCCCAAAAAGCCACTGTCTTGCAAATTAACAGCCAACAATCATAAAAAGCTGAGAGTTTTCAGCTAAAGACGGTGTAGTATAAAGGCCCTGAGCTCAGGGAATGAGTGTTACTGGCGATGGGATCGCTGTCGTAACTCTGAGGCCCTCAGGAGCCGCTGCGCTCTGGACAGACACTTGGGAAAGTGTGAGGAGAAACACTGAGACACGGCATCAAAGCTGCTGCTGCTGGAAAACACATTACCAAAGAGAAGGAAAGAACAGACATCTGGGGACCCGTAAGATCTGCGTACTTCAACGGCCTCCATCGCTGAAGAGCTGGAACCGTCAGTCAATTTCAGACTCTGTAAAACCGAGTGTGTGTGAAGCTCCAACACTGGGAGAAATCATGGGATGATATTAGTCTGGAAATCAAGAATGTGAAGCGTTTGGTTTGCCGCCTTTAACCTGTCTATGGTGTTCATCTGATTGATCTGAGCACATCTCTATTGATAAAGGGGTCAGTGTGGGCTTCCAGAAACACTTAAAGGTGCTGTATGTAAGCTTCTGAAGCATAATAATAACATAATACATTTGCAGATATTTCAGAATCATGCTAAAGTCAACATGCTCATCTGATAAACAATGCTAAAGGCAGTTATTCTGCTTTGAGAATGTGTTCCATTTCGGATTGTCTGTCTTTGTTTTGATCTGTGACTCCGCCCACTGCCTTCTTTTTTAAGAATGTGCGTTCCGTTTTGGAACGTCTGTCTTAGTTTTGATCCAATTATATTTCAGCACCCCGGGTTGCCTTGGTGCAAAAACAGTGCATTTAATTTCAGACATGAAGACTGAATCAATGTATGCGAACGCAGCAGAAATCGTGACCTTTGGAGGACAGAAGCAGCCTCCGAAATGAGACGCAGATTCAGAGTTATAAAAATACACATGAGGTAGTTTTTAAACAGCAAATAATATAAATATTACAAACATAAACATTAGCTGAGCAGCTTACATTGTAACACTGTGTCCTAAAAGTAATCGGCACAAGATTCCGATGATAAGCAATGTATCAGATGCAACACAACATTCATTCATTCATTCTCCTTCGGCATAGTCCCTTTATTCGTCAGGGGTCACTACAGTGAAATGAACCGCCAACTTATCCAGCAAATGTTTTACACAGTGGATGCCCTTCCAGCCACAACCCACTGGAAAACACCCATACACTCTCACACATACACTACAGCCGATTTAGTTAATCAATTCCCCTATAGTGCATGTCTTTGGACTGTGGGGGAAACCAGAGCACCTGGAGGAAACCCACACCAACACTGGGAGAACATGCAAACTCCACACCAATTGACCCAGCTGGGACTCGAACCAGCAACCTTCTTGCTGTGAGGCCACAGCGCTAACTGCTGAGCCACCGTGCCACCCCGCAACACAACAAACGTTTAAATACAGCCCTTCAGAAGAATATGAGTTGTACTCCATTAAAGGAGTGAGGTCTAGAATCGAATTAATAATCTAAATAATCCTTTTGATGTTGTCAATCTGGCAACCTGCGTTTGCATGGAGTCGAGAGAGGGGCGGGGTAAAAACCTCTCCAGTGTTTTGAATTTGGACTGCAATACTTAGTTCAATCACTGTGTGTCAATTCTACATACTGCATATTTAAAGCAGCGTTTCTCAGTTCAGGTCCTTGGCGATTTGAAGTAATCACGCTTATTCTTGATTAGCTTGCTTTTAAAGCTCTGTAACATGGACATGATCAGCACACGGACACTAATGCTGCAGGTCTAATCCGATTCTTCCAGCTCCTCTGGAGTGTAAATGCTGGACTGTACAGAATCTGTGCATCTGCAGAACCAAACATTCCTGATTACAGCTGTGAAACACACCAGGATGAACAGACATCTGTGTGTGTGTGTGTGTGTGTGTGCGTGTGCGTGTGTGTATGTGTCTATATCTCTATGTGTGTGTGTGTGTTTCCACTGAGCTCATCTTAGATGGAGGAATCTCTGGTTATTTTTCTTTATGTTGCTTCAGTGTTACGGCCGTGTTCACACATGGAAGAGGACCCGTTTGAAGCCCATTAATCAAGCGCAGGTTATTTTTAGTAAAGCAGAAGGTGTTCCTCCGTTCAGACCAGCAGAAAACACTGATGATGAACTACAGAAAAACACCTTCACCAACCGCGTTACAAATGTGCAGCACTAAAAACCCTTCAGTTCCAGTGTTAAACACTCAGGAGAGCTTCATGTGCAGATTTACAGCACAGACAGAGGATGGACTGGAGAATGATGGATAAACCTCAACAGATTCAATTCATAATTCCATAATTCAATTTTATCCACATTCTAGACTTCCAAATTATACAATTATACAGTTCCACAGTTCCTTTATAGTACAGTTCTAGAATTCTAGGTTCCAAAACTTCTAAAGTTTTACATTTCCAAAAATGCTTGTTTGAAAGTTCTACTACTTCTACTATTTTTAAAGTTCTACAGATTTTAAGTTCTAGAGTTCTAAAATCCCACAATTCTAAAATTCTAAAGTTTTAAATTCTAGAGTTATAAAATTCCACACATCTAAAGTTCTAGAGTACTAAAGTTTCACAATTCTAAAATTCTACACTTCTAAAGTTTCAGAGTTCAAACATTCTGCAGTTATACAATTCTAAAGTTGCAGTGCTAAAATCCAAGTTCTAAAATTCTACACTTCTAAAGTTCTTGAGTTATACAATTCTGCAATTCTTATATTGTACAGTTCTTAAGTTCTAGGTTCCAAAATTCAAGAGCACTACAATTCTGCAGTTCTTAAATTCTGCACATCTGAAGTTCTTAAATTTTACAGTTCTTAAATTCTAGAGTTCTAAAATACCAGTTCTAAAATTCTACACATCTAAAGTTCTTCTATTCAAAAGCTATGCACTTCTAAAGTTCTAGTTCTAAAATTCTAGTTATACAATTCTTAAAATCTACAGTTCAAAAGTTGCACACTTATAAGGTCCTACAGTTCTAAAATATCACAGTTCTAAAAGTCTATATATTTCTAGTGTTCTAAAGCTATACGCTAAAGTCCGAGAGTCCCAAAATTCAACAGTTCTAAAATTAAGCACTTCTAAAGTTCTTGAGTCCCCCAATTCTATATTTCCACAGTTCATATATTGTACAGTTCCAAAGTTCTAGGTTCCAAAATTTTACATTTCTATAGTTATGAAGTTTTACAGTTCCATAATTCTAAAGTTCTAATATTTCTGCACTTTTAAAATTCTACAGATCTAAAGTTCTACCGTTCTAAACTTCTACAGTTTTTAAATTCTAAAGTTCTAAAATTCTACACTTCTAGTTTTTAAATTCTAAAGTTCTAAAATTCTACACTTCTAGTTTTTAAATTCTAGAGTTCTAAAATTCTACACATCTAAAGTTCTACTATTCAAAAGCTATGCACTTCTAAAGTTCTAGTTCTAAAATTCTAGTTATACAATTCTTAAAATCTACAGTTCAAAAGTTGCACACTTATAAGGTCCTACAGTTCTAAAATATCACAGTTCTAAAAGTCTATATATTTCTAGTGTTCTAAAGCTATACGCTAAAGTCCGAGAGTCCCAAAATTCTACAGTTCTAAAATTAAGCACTTCTAAAGTTCTTGAGTCCCCCAATTCTATATTTCCACAGTTCATATATTGTACAGTTCCAAAGTTCTAGGTTCCAAAATTTTACATTTCTATAGTTATGAAGTTTTACAGTTCCATAATTCTAAAGTTCTAATATTTCTGCACTTTTAAAATTCTACAGATCTAAAGTTCTACCGTTCTAAACTTCTACAGTTTTTAAATTCTAAAGTTCTAAAATTCTACACTTCTAGTTTTTAAATTCTAAAGTTCTAAAATTCTACACTTCTAGTTTTTAAATTCTAGAGTTCTAAAACTCTACACATCTAAAATTCATGTGTTCTACAGCTTTACACTAAAGTCCTAGAGTTCTAAAATTCTACATTTCTACAGTTTTTAAATTCTAGAGTTCTACAATTGTACACTTCTAGTTTTTAAATTCTAAAGTTCTAAAATTCTACACTTCTACAGTTTTTAAATTCTAGAGTTCTACAATTCTACACTTTTTAAATTCTAGAGTTCTACAATTCTACACTTTTTAAATTCTAGAGTTCTACAATTCTACACTTTTTAAATTCTAGAGTTCTACAATTCTACACTTTTTAAATTCTAGAGTTCTACAATTCTACACTTTTTAAATTCTAGAGTTCTACAATTCTACACTTTTTAAATTCTAGAGTTCTACAATTCTACACTTTTAAAATTCTAGAGTTCTACAATTCTACACTTTTTAAATTCTAGAGTTCTACAATTCTACACTTCTACAGTTTTTAAATTCTAGAGTTCTAAAATTCTACACTTCTAAAATTCATGTGTTCTACAGCTTTACACTAAAGTTCTAAAATTCTAAAGTTCTCAATCTCTGCAGTTCTTAAATTCTACAGTTCTAAATTTCTACAGGTCTGAAATTCTACAGTTGTATACCTGAGGCCATTTGAGAATGAAGGACAGTTGTGAGATTCACTCAGTCTGGTTCTGAAGTAGAAATGTGTGAACAGAACTAGACATCATTTCTTTACACTCCTCAGCTTAATGTGGAAGGTTTGTTTTAGTCTTCAGATGTCAGAGGTCAGTACAGGGAGGTTATAATAATACATACACACACACACACACACACACACACACACACACACACACACACACACACAGTCCTGCTGGAGCTTCATATTCCTCTGAATAATGAGTGTTTGTAAAGAAATGCCTTTAAAATTCCCCTTCCAAACTAGGGAAAGCTGAACATGTTTGAGAAGACGATTCAAGAGGCCAAACATCACAGATCCTACACACACACACTCTCTCTCTCTGTGGATATTGGATGAGAAACGACGATATAGCTAAATATAGCTTTAACATGTCTGCTCTCTCTCTCAGAGACGATTTGAGAGTGTTTCTGTTCATATTCGCACTATAAAGACACTTTTGTTCACAATTTTAACAGCTTTTTTTAATCTAAGTGGCATAAAATGAAAAATACAATACAAAAATAACACAACTGTAAACTGTCAAATACACAAGCATGACCCCAGACACATGTTTGTGGATTATATATGTGATGAAAACAGATCCAGCTTTACATAAAGAGTATTTCTACAATCCCTCAGGAACTGTCAATAGGAAGTTCATCCAGCTAGAGGACAGCTAAATAAAGAAACATGTTTACTGAATAATTTAGGCAAATGTTTGAACACACAAAAAAAAGCATTCGTGCTCTTAAACCAACCTTTTACGTGCCACAAATATAATATACAGTTAAAGTCATATTTACCCTGGTAACTTTAAGCAGCTCCAGAATTACAGGTTTGTATGTTTGAGTGTGTTTTTGAATATATCTGAGTGTATCTGTGTGTATTTATTTGAGTGCATTTAATAATATACTCCAGTTATATGAGTGTTTATGATTATATTTCTGAGTATTTAGGCATATGTGAGTATTTTCATGTGTATTTTAGTACATATTTGTATCTCAGTATATCTGAGTATATTCATGTGTACTTGAGTATCTTTGTGTGTATTTTAGTATATTACTGTGCATTGAGTATATTTGTGTGTATGCGAGTATATTGGTGTGTATTTCTGAGTATATTAGTGTGTATTTTGAGTATGCTTATGTGTATTCTGAGTATATTTGTGTGTATTTGAGAATATATTCCAGTTTATTAGTGAATATGAGTGTATTTAAGTATATTTCTGTGCGTTTAGGCATATGTGAGTATATTCATGTGTATTCTAGTGTATATTTCAGAATATTTGTGTGTATCTCAGTATATTTGAGCATATTCATGTGTATTTGAGTATCTTTGTGTGTATTTTAGTATATTACTGTGTATTTCGAGTATAGTATTAGAGTATCTTTGAGTGTATGTGAGTATGTTGGTGTATTTATGAGTATATTAGGGTATTTTGAGTATGCTTATGTGTATTCTGAGTATATTTGTGTGTATTTGAGAATATATTACAGTTTATTAGTGTATATGAGTGTATTTGAGTATATTTCTGTGCGTTTAAGCATATGTGAGTATATTCATGTGTATTTTAGAATCTGTGTAATTTAGTTTATTGGTGTGTTTGAGTATATTAGTGTATATGAGTGTATTATGCATAAGATTGTGTTTATTTGACTATAGTTGAGTATCTTTGAGTGTATGCGAGTATATAGGTGTGTATTTTTGAGTAAATTAGAGTGTATTTGAGTATCTTTGAGTGTATGCGAGTATATCGGTGTGTATTTTTGAGTAAATTACTGTGTATTTGAGTATCTTTGAGTGTATGCGAGTATATCGGTGTGTATTTTTGAGTAAATTACTGTGTATTTGAGTATCTTTGAGTGTATGCGAGTATATCGGTGTGTATTTTTGAGTAAATTAGTGTGTATTTGAGTATCTTTGAGTGTATGCGAGTATATCGGTGTGTATTTTTGAGTAAATTAGTGTTTATTTGAGTATCTTTGAGTGTATGCGAGTATATCGGTGTGTATTTTTGAGTAAATTAGTGTGTATTTGAGTATCTTTGAGTGTATGCGAGTATATCGGTGTGTATTTTTGAGTAAATTAGTGTATATTTGAGTATCTGAGTGTATGCGAGTATATCGGTGTGTATTTTTGAGTAAATTAGTGTGTATTTGAGTATCTTTGAGTGTATGCGAGTATATCGGTGTGTATTTTTGAGTAAATTAGTGTGTATTTGAGTATCTTTGAGTGTATGCGAGTATATCGGTGTGTATTTTTGAGTAAATTAGTGTATATTTGAGTATCTGAGTGTATGCGAGTATATTGGTGTGTATTTCTGAGTATATTAGTGTGTATTTTGAGTATGCTTATGTGTATTCTGAGTATATTTGTGTGTATTTGAGAATATATTACAGTTTATTAGTGTATATGAGTGTATTTGAGTATACTTCTGTGCGTTTAGGCATATGTGAGTATATTCATGTGTATTTTAGAATCTGTGTATTTTAGTTTATTGGTATGTTTGAGTATATTAGAGTGTATTATGCATATGATTGTGTGTATTTGACTATATTTGAGTGTATTTGAGTATCTTTGAGTGTATGCGAGTATATTGGTGTGTATTTTTGAGTATATTCCAGTTTATTAGTGAATATGAGTGTATTTGAGTATATTTCTGTGCATTTAGGCATATGTGAGTATATTCATGTGTATTCTAGTGTATATTTGAGAATATTTGTGAGTATCTCAGTATATTTGAGCATATACATGTGTATTTCAGTACATTAGTGTGTATTTTGAGTATATTAGTGTGTATTTTGAGTAAAATTGTGTGTATTTTCAGAATATATTGCAGTATATTAGTGTATATTAGTGTTTGAGTATATTCATGTGTATTTTAGAATCTGTGTATTTTAATTTATTGGTGTGTTTGAGTATATTAAAGTGCATAATTGTGTGTATTTGAGAATATTTGTGTGTACTTGAGTATATTTGTGTATATCTCAGTATGTTTGTGAGTATCCAAGTATATTTGAGTATATTAATGTGTATTTGAGTGTCTGCATATAGTATTAGTGTGCATTTTGATTATATTAGTGTTTTTTTAGTATATTAGTGTGTTTTTTAGTTTAATTATGTGCATTTTGAGTATAATTGTGTGTGTTTGACAATATTAGTGTGTATTGTGAGTAAATTCGTGTGTATCTGAGTATATTTAAGTTTTTTTGAGCATATTGAATGTATCTGTGTGTGTATCGGTATATGGTGTGTATTTGAGTATATCAGTGTGTACTGGAGTGTTTCTGTGTGTATAAGTCTCCCTCTAGAAAGGTGTGTGTGTGTTTTCTGAAGTCTTTCCATTGGCGTTTCTCAGGGAAAGCCCCTGACCTCATGAAGCATGTCATTCCCCAGAAAATTACTGCAATTACTTTTCCATAACAGCACAGAAACACTGTATACATTGAGGATAACAGTTTCCATCTGAAAGAGCTTCTCTCTCATGCATGCATTTATGCCTTCTGTGTGAAGCTGAAATAATGCTGTAAAGACTGCGCTGTAAATACACACTTCACAGTTTGGGACGATTCCTCGGATGTCTCTGAGCGGATGGAAATGTGTGCGGAAACAGACAAGCATTAAACTTTAGCTTTACTGTGAGAGTTTAACCTGCAGAGCAATGATCCAGCTACTCCACCACATCATCAAATATAAATACATTCTTCTGTTTACACTTATAATGCATGCAGGTCTGTTTTGGCCTGGAAGAGATGCATGCGAAACGCAATGAACAACGCGGTGAATGCGGTGACTTTGAGGCGTGAGACGGGAGCAGATGCTCAAGATAGTTCTGGAGGGAATAATAATAATACTGAAGCACTGTGATGACGGACTGACGGAGGCCTTTTACAATCAGCACGACAACATTTCACATCTGCAACACTGGAGAGCTGCAAACCAACATTTTAATAGCGCAAAGACCCAAACACACACACTTATATCTGTCAGATCATCTGATCAGCAGGAAACTACAGCCCTGAAGCGTAGACTGATGAAGCACATCTGCAGAGTTTACTCACTAAATCTCACAGCAGAGTTTATGCATTTTCTTTTATGGGATAAAAAGTTCATCCTGCTCAGTTGCATGCAATTTTACACTTTATCTGCATCTTGGCATTTCCATTAAGCATTTTTTATAAAGACAGAGCACATTGAGGTCATGCCCACCATTAGGGGGACAGTTCAACGTGCTACATTGACTTTCTAATGTGGGGGGGTGCCTTCTTGTCCTTTCTGACTAATACAAAAAACTAAACTACGTATAAAAATTACTGTGTGACCAAATATAAAAGTAGACAACCTAAAAAATCCATATATATATATATATATATATATATATATATATATATATATATATATATATATATATATATATATATATAGAAATACATACAGTCGCAATCAGAATTATTAAACCCCCTTTGGATTTTTTTTTCTTTTGTAAATATTTTCCTAATGACATTTAACAAAGCAAGGAAATGTTCACAGTATGTCTGATAATATATGTTCTTGTAGAGAAAGTCTTATTTGTTTTAAAAGCAGTTATTAACTTTTTAAAAACCATTTTTAGGTCAATATTATTAGCCCCTTTAAGCTATATTTTATTTCGATAGTCTACAGAACAAACCATCAATACACAATAACTTGCCCCCTGTTCTGCCTAGTTACCCTAGTTAACCTAGTTAAGCCTTTAAATGTCATTTTAAGCTGTATAGAAGTGTCTTGAAGAATATCTAGTCTAATTGGACACATGCCCAATACCAATAATAGTCTTAAATCAGATCGTGCATTGCTAATGTTTTTATTCGTAAATTTTCCTAAGAAGTCTTCAATTCATTCAAAGGTAAACCGAACTAAAAATACACTGCATTGCGGATAGGGGAAAGTGAAGTGACGTTGTGAAAATGGTCTATAGAAAAACAGAGCGGTCTCCGGTGGGCGTGGCCATCAGATTATGTAAGGTAATGTGTGTATATTTAATACAGCGCATTTATTGTGCAACCAAAGCACTTCACAATCATCTGGGGGGGTCTCTCCACTCCACCAGTGTGCAGCTCTACTTGGATGATGCTCTGGCAGCCGACAATGGCGCCAGTGCTTTACCACACACCAGCTATAGAGGGAGTGGAGAGACAGTGATGGAGCCAATTCAGTGGAAGGGGGTGATTGGGAGGCCATGCTGGGTATAAGGGCAGATGGAGGGAATGTGGTCAGGACACCAGGGTTACACCCCTACTCTTTACCAGAAGTGCCATGGGATTATTAATGACCACAGAGAGACAGGACCTCGCTTTAATGCCTCATCTGAAAGACGGCGCTCACTGACAGTATAGTGTTCCCTTCGCTATACTGGGGCATTAGGACTCATACAGACTGCAGGTTGAGCGCCCCCTGCTGGCCTCACTAACACCACTTCCAACAGCAACCTAGTTTTCCCATGTGGTCTCCCATCCAGGTACTGACCAGTCTCAGCCCTGCTCAGCTTCAGCGAGTAACCGCTCTTGAGCTGCAGGGTGATATGACTGTGTATGGATAAAAAATTGCGATGGGTTGCTCTCAGTCTCTATGCACATATCCAAAATGCACATAAAAATAGGTGAATAAATAAAATAGGTATGGTGTCCTGCTGCAATGCATTATGGGTAACGGACGCCTGCTGTTGGGCTGATGGTGTTTTGGTGTCTGTGCAGCGCTCATGCTGTTTCTCCCACTGACTACAGGTGAAGTGTTTCATTTTTTAAGAGTATCAGCGGCTGTCGCCCACCTCTGCGCCTGAATTAGGCTCCGTTCTGTTGGACACGGAGGAAGTCCAACGGGTTTTTCATTTCAACCGCAGGAGCTTCTGGCAGCGGCGCGTCTGAACGAGAAAACTGCCTGTGTTTGCATCCGGTCCCACAGAAACACTGCAGGAACACGCTCATCTCTGTCAGGACGTCCCCATAATACAACAGCACACACACTGACCAATGAGACATACACTGCTGAAGACAGAGTTATTCGCCTATGAAATATTTTATAACGGAGAGAAGATTTATTCATCACGTTTCTAATCATAATAGCTTTAATAACTCATCTCTAATAACTGATTTATTTTCTCTTTGTCATGATGACAGCACATAATATTAGACTAGATATTCTTCAAGACACTAGTATTCAGCTTAAAGTGACAATTAAAGGCTTCACTAGGGTAATTAGGGTAAAGTTAGGGTAATTAGGCAAGTCATTGTATAACAGTGGTTTATTCTGGAGACAATCCAACACTAATATTGCTGAAGGGGCTAATAATATTGACCTTAAAATGGCTTTAAAACTATTAAAAACTGCTTTTATTCTAGCTGAAATAAAACAAATCAGACTTTCTCCAGAAGAACAAATATTAGAGGAAATACTGTGAGAAATTCCTGAATCTGAGAAACATCATTTAGGAAATATATGATAAAGAAATGAAAGAAATTCACAGGAGGATGAAGAATTTGGACTTCTCAACTAGTTTGACTTATTAAATTAGCTGAGCTGAACTGCATGTCTAAAATCAGACTTTCAGAAATCTGTATTTGAGCATGCAGAAGTTATAAAAATGTTTTAAAAAAGCATAACAACCCTGATTTATATGTGTCTGAGTGACTGAAAGACGGCAGGATTAGCATTAGTTTGCTGACATGAGAGTTTTCCTCCTCCGGCCACCCAGCAGGAGATCTGAGCGGTGTTTCCCAGAGCTTTACCTGTGTGATTTGTGGAGTTTCTGCAGATCCACACAGAGGCTTCATTCAGGCCACACCAAGAGAAGGAAAGCAGTTCCTCAAAGTCCAGCTTCCGGTCGATGACAGTCCGGTGAGTCTCCGCCGAGACACAATCCTGGAGAACCGGAGATCCATCTGCCACCACTGAAACACACAGGCAGAAAAACAACCAGAGGATTTTACTGACTAGTGTTTAAGTAAAGCTAACTTAAATCAACCACAATTGAATTGAATCACAAAAGATTGAGTTGTGCTTGCTTTTTTGATGGGTTGATGGATGGATTTATTGATGGACGGATGGATGGATTGATGAATGCATAGACTGATTGGTTGATGGATGGATTTATTGATGAATGGATTAATGGATGGATTTATAGATGGACTGATTGACTGATTGGTTGAAGAATGGATGATGAATGGATGGATAAATTGATTGATGGATTAATGGACTGATGGATGGATTGATTGATTGATTGAATTATTGATTGATGGATGGATTAATGGATGATAGACTGATGGGTTAATTGATAGATGGATGAATGGATTAATGGATGGATTTATAGATGGATTGATTGACTGATTGGTTGAATGGATGATGGATAGATGGATAAATTGATTGATGGATTAATGGACTGATGGATGGATTGATGGATGGATAGACTGATGGGTTAATTGATAGATGGATGAATGGATTAATAGATAGATTTATAGATGGATTGATTGACTGATTGGTTGAATAGATTATGGATGGATGGATGGATGGATGGATTGATTGATTGATGGATTGATAGACTGATGGATTTATTGATATATGGATGAATAGATTAATGGATGTATTTATAGATGGATTGATTGACTAATTGGTTGAATGGATGATGGATGGATGGATGAATGGATGGATAAATTGATTGATGGATTAATGGACTGATGGATGGATGGATTGATGGATGGATAAATTGATTGATGGATTAATGGACTGATGGATGGATGGATTGATGGATGGATTAATGGATGGATAGACTGATGGATTTATTGATAGATGGGTGAATGGATTAATGGATGGATTTATAGATAGATTGATTGACTGATTGGTTGAAGAAAGGAGGAATAAATTGATTGATGAATGGATGGATGGATGGATGGATGGATGGATAAATTGATTGAGGGATTGATGGAATGGTAAATGGATTGATTGAATGATGACTTGTTTATGTAATAGAAGAGTATGCAAACTTTGGGACAAACTACCTCATTGACCACTATTATGTTGTTTATTTACATTCCCTGTCAATCAACTCAACACATCATACACAACTATTTCATATTTAATAACCTCCTTATTGGAGATGGAATTACCTTCCCTAATATATAGTTTTCAAAAGCTATATAGAAGGGAAGTAAGCAATATTGAACACAGCTCGTATATTAAAGTCACCATGAAATGGAAGTTAAGATTGTCCTTTCTTCCTATATAATGATGAACACTTGAAATGGTCCTGAAACGAGATGAAATATATGAATGAATGAATGAATTTCTTCTTTGGGAACCAATTGGATCGCTGGCAGATGCAATGCAATGTGAACAAAAAATAAATAAATAAGACTGGCCAATGGACAAAAGCAGAGCAGAAACGAGATTAAGAATATCATCAACAGAGAATAAGCGCCACTTTAGTGGTTTAAATGCTTTTCATAATAGGAATCAACCTGACCAAATATGTCCAAATATTCTTCAAGTTCATCTGCACACAATCTTAATGCTGATTTCAGTAAATATTTGCTGATTTTTATGTACTCTAAGTCTAAAATAAAAAGCATGTTCAGCTGAAAAACATGACATGAATTAGTGGGCCAGTTACGCAATAAAGCATAAGAGTGTTCAACCTATGCCTGTAATTTGTGAAACATCAGATTTACCTCAGCGAATGTACCCATGAAATGTGATTAGTATTTATATTTCAGCCAGAGTTGTTTTGATTTTTTTCTTTTTATAGCGCTGGCGGTGCACTCTCCACCTCTGAAATGAGTCTCGCTCCTGTCTGCCCCAATCACAGCACAGATATATTTCAGCTTGGCTCCGGCCAAACTTTCTGACGTTCCTCAAGTTCATCCTGTGGTCGCCCCTGGCAACACATCCCAGAATTCCCCCGCCGGCGACCTGAAGGAGACGCCTTCTCATTCCCGCGCTTTTTTTTTCTCTTAATGGATCAAAAATCCATTTGTGGAAAGACTGTTGGACCTTTAGAGGAAAAGAGGTCAATTTGAACTCAATGAACATACAAAAGCATGTGTATTCGGTCGGTTCGCATCACCCAGAGCTGCGTGCGCTGATAATGCCGGCTTTATTTCAGTCAGCGGAGGGGATTTTGGCCTTTTCCCAATGCCAGTCTTCTGGAAGACGCATGAAGCTGAAAATCACAGGAGCACTATGTAGCGCCCTATACAACACAAATGTCAATTTAGCACAGGGGAACTGATTGAACAGTACCTTCAAGACTTTTGTTGAAGCCCTCAGCTCAGGTTATATAAGAGGGAATGTAGAACTGCGGGTACATATTGTGTCTCCAAGACAAACTTTCTATCGTTTAATAAAAGGTCATGAATGGGTTTTAAAGTGGTTATATATATATATATATATATATATATGGTCATCGGCCACTTTATTAGGTACACCTTACTAGTATTGGCATGGACCCCACTTTGCCTTCAGTACTACCTTAATCCTTAGTGGCATAGATTCAACAAGGTACTGGAAAAATCCTTAGAGATTTTGGTCCATATTGGCATCACGTAGTTGCTGCAGATTTCCAATCTCCCGCTCCACCACATCCCAAAGGTGAGTTAATGGATTAAGCTCTGGTGACTGTGGAGGCCATTTGAGTACAGTGAACTCATTGTCATGTTCAAGAAACCAGTCTGAGATGATTGGCGCTTTATAACACAGCGTGTTATCCTGCTGGAAGTAGCCATCAGAAGATGGAGACACTGTGCTCATAAAGGGATGGACATGGTCAGCAGCAATACTCAGGCTGTGGTGTTGACACCATGCTCAATTGGTACTAATGGACCCAAAGTGTGCCAAGAAAATATCCCCCACACCATTCTGATGCTCGCTTTGAACTGCAGCAGATAGTCTTGACCATATCTACATGCCTAAATGCATTGAGTTGCTGGCATGGGATTGGCTGATTATAAATGTGCGTCAACGGGCAGTTGGACAGGTGTACCTAATAAAGTGGCCGGTGAGTGTATATTTCCATATTTAGAAAGTCTAATCAGATTTAATTACATCATTGGCCGTACTTCATGGGATTTGATGGAGCCAAAGATCTGTTTTGGTCCACTTTATCACAACTCTCTGATTGGGGGATTGCAGCATCATGGGTAATGTAGTTTTTCTGCACTAATTCCACTATTATACACTATAATCGGAATTAATGTTAAAACAAAACAGATACAAATGATTAAAAGGCCTCAGGGCTGACAACAGATCTATCATTCATTCATTTTCTTTTTGGCTTAGTCCCTCTATTAATCCGGGGTTGCCACAGCGGAATGAACCGCCAACCAATCCAGCACGTTTTTACGCAGCGGATGCCATTCCAACCTCAACCCATCTTTGGGAAACATACACACACTCATTCTCACACATATACTACGGATTCTGTGTACAGACATTTACTCTAAATTCATTCATTTTCCTTCTGCTAAAGTCCCTTATTTACCAGGGGTCACCACAGCGGAATGAACCGCCAACTATTCCAGTATATGTTTTACACAACGGATGCCCTTCCAGCCCCAACCCGGTACTGGGAAACATGGGAAACACCCATACGCTCTCATTCACACACACACTCATACAATTCAGCTCATCAATTCCGGTGGGGGAAACCGGAGCACCTGGAGGAAACCCATGCCAACACAGGGAGAACATGCAAACTCCACACAGAAACGCCAACTGACCCTACTGCGCCACAGCGTCGCCCCACAGATCTATCAGTTGATGAAAAGAAATGTATATAAAGCTGTTGTTTATTGCCAAATATGCATATTAATAAATGTTCATCTTTAGATGGTCTAATCAGATTTAATGACAACATTAGCTGAGCTTTGCTGCAACTCTCTGATTGGTGGATTTTATGAGCAGAATTATGGGTAATGCAGTTTGTTTTGCACTAATTCCACTATTAAAAACATTTTTGGACTATAATTGAAATGAATGCAAACATGGCTTCAAAAAAACATTACAATCAATAAACAACCTCAGGGGTCCATAGATAGTGTAATCGGACTTCATTGGCTGTGCTTAATGGGAGTGGGCAGAGCTAAAGGACTCACTTGGTGCACTTTATTTGCTGCCACTCTAATTGGTGGACTTTCTATGCAGCATCATGGGTAATGTAGTTTTCTGCACTAATTCCACTATTATACGCTATGTTTGGAATTAAAAATAGCAGATACAAACGATTTACAACCTCGGGGCTCACACCAGGTCTGTCTATTAGTTGGTGGAAGAAAAAGAAATCAATTCCCCTATTGAGGATGTGAGTGGCGCCGCGCGGCATCGTTCACTTCTCCGGCCAGCAGCTGAAGCGCGAGCCTGTGAAACAGATACTGACGGGCAGACGCTTCAAAGTCACTTCATACTTTCCCTCATTGTTGCTCTGTGCCAAACAGAACAAGCCTGAATGGAGACCTTGTAGTGATCACGAGCTCTTCTGCTGCGGTTTCATGCCATCATTCAGCACTCAGAGAACTGAACTACACAGGGTCTATTATTGAAAGCAAGGTTAAAGGTGCTGTATTTAACGCTTGGTCTTGTCTAAATCATAAATATAGCATGATATGTTTGCAGATATTTAATAAACATGCTAAGTGAACGTATACTGATAAACAATGCTATTATCAGTTATTCTGACTCCTGTTCCATTTCGGAATGTCTGTCTTTGTTTTGGTCTGTGACTCCGCCCACTGCCTTCTATCATGAGAACGTGTTCCGTTTTAGAACGTCTGTCTGTTTTGATCTGTAACTCCGCCTACTGCCAGTTTACCCAATTATATTTCAGCACCCCGGGTTGCCTTGGTGGAAAAACAGCGTATTTAATTTCAGACATGAAGGCTGAATCAATGTATACGGACGCAGCTGAAATCGTCACCTTTGGAGGACAGAAGCAGCCTCCGAAATGAGACGCAGATTCAGAGTTATAAAGTTACACATGAGGTAGTTTTTAAACAGCAAAATATATAAATATTACAAACATAAACATTAGCTGAGCAGCTTACAGAGTAAAGCCATGGTCACACTAAGGTTTGAGTATGTGAAATTCTGTCGTACAGCACTGCAAAAAGCGGCAACATAAAACAACAGGATTATATGTTGATAAAGTGAGGGATTAGGCGGCACGGTGGCTCAGCGTTTAGCACTGTAGCCCCACAGCAAGAAGGTCGCTGGTCCAAACACATGCGCTATAGGGTATTGAATAAACTTATCTGGCTGTAGTGTATGAGTGTGTGTGTGTGAGAGAGAATGAGCGTGTATGGGTGTTTCCCACTACTGGGTTGCAGTTGGAACGGCATCATTCCGCTGTTGTGACCTCTGAAATAGAGACTAAGCCGAAGAAAAATTAATGAATGAATAAAGTGAGTGATTGCGCTGTATCTTACATTTCTGTACAGAGAAGTCAGGATTTGATTGGTCTCACACAATCACGATGCGATTCTGCAGGAGTTCACCAAGCTTGAACTTTCCAACGCAGCAACATGCAAAACTTTTTACATTAGCATGCGTCTGAATGGGAGTCTACGGGGCATAAAGTGCAGTGTGACCGCAGCTTAAGGCTTGATCGGTAGGTACTCTCGCTCCTGTTAGTGTCGACAATCTGGCAACCCACATCTGCATTAAATCGTCATCAGAAAAGCGGCCAGGTTAAAAAAACTGCAATATTAACTGCAACAGTAATGCTAACACATCTTTAAACTTTACTGATCTTGATTGTAATGCACATCTTTTGCAAAGCTGCTTGGGAACAGTAATTACTATGAAAAGCACTATACAAATAAACTGAACTAGCCTCCAAAGTCCATAGCTGGTGTTCTGCTGTAAACACTGCACACTACAGTCTGATACTCCAGCATCTCTTCTTACATGTTTTCTTCACCGTGTTGACTTACTCTGGTTTTAGATCAGTGTGTGAGGTTTTGAGTGGGAGGTTTAGACACGGTCTCTGCGTTTTACTGCACATCCTGAGAAACTGAATGTGGAGCTCTCAGTGCAGTCCATCACTTTAGGCCTGCTGCGTCAGCGCTCAGGTGTGTGTGTGTGTGTGGGAGAACAAGTTCCTGCACACAGCACAGCAGTGTGTGTTCAGTCTGCATGCACAGAGACGACACACCACAGCAGGACGTCTAAACGGAGTTCACTCCCTTACTTTAGTGCATGTTCTTATATGTGTATGAATCATCAATGCACATCATTCACTTGATAATCTATATTAGAGGTGTGAACCTACACTGGTCTCACGGTTCGGTTACGAGTATCATGCCATCGATTCGGTTTAATTTGATATCTCGCTGCATTGACGATGCTTTCCATACACAGTTTTATCTTTTCTTCACAACACAGCAATTCTTGTATTAAAATGTATAAATATATTTATATTCAGATACTGTTTGTAATACACTTTTGTCCTTTAATACAAAACAAACTGAGCATTTATAGCAAGTAAATATAAATATCCCGCTTGATCTCTGAGCCTTGTCTTGGTCACGCGCTCAACAGAAAGAGAAACAGAGAAGGGCTGCAATTGGCGCTGGCACTCTTCACAGATGAGTGACACTGATAAACGATAGCAGCGAGCACAGCTGATCCATAATAGACGCGGTGGAGAAAACTCAAAAGACATGCGCTCATGTCTGGATCCAGAAGTATCGCTGTAACAGCCGAGAGGAGAGGAAACGTCACGCCCAGGATGTCAAACGGGCCACAGTGAGAGAGAGATGAATGGAGTTTACTTTCATTCTCTAAATCGCAGTGAAATAGGGGCTTCTGCTGTGACAGTGAAAGACTGATCTAGCAAACACACATATGCAGTGAAACTGTGCAGAGTTTCTGCGTTTTTAAGGAGTAGGAGCGTTGTAAATACTCGTGCTCACCTCCCTCACCATAGTAAGCTACCGCGACATGGCGCATAACCGTTTTCAAGGTGTAGCGCGGTTTGAAAAAGCCAAGGTTTGAAAACTGCCAAATTTTCTGCTAAACCGTTCCTAAGGTATGTGTAAGAGTTTTTATTGACGTTTTTTTAGGACAACAGTATTGCCAGCAGAAAAGATACCCAAAGATACTATTTTAAATTGTAAATAAATCTGTGTTTTGAAACAAATGAAGACAGCAGAAGTCTGTGATTGGTTTGAACTAATCAGCCTGACATGTTTACTGTAACAAAATATATTAAATGTTTCTCAAAATAACATCTATTGTGTTCAAAGCGGGAAAAGTTTTAGTTTTTTACCCAGACATTTAAAAAGAATATACTTTAGAGAAGTGATCGCAATACTGTAATACCGTGATATTTTAATGCAAGGTTAGCATACCATCAGGATCTTATACTGACCCATGACTAATATATATATATAGTTGAAGGCAAAATTATTCGCCCTGCTGTGAATTTTTTTCTTTTTCAAATATTGAAGAATTTTTCAATTTCAATGACTTTTTCACAGTATTTCCTATATTTTTTCTTCAGGAGAAAGTCTTGCTTGTTTTACTTGTAAGCAGTTTTTAGTTGTTTTAAACCCATTTTAAGCTCAATATTATTAGCCCCCTTAAACAATATTTCTTTTGATTGTCTACAGAACAAACCATCATTAATGATTTGCCTATTTACCCTAACTTGTCGAATTAACCTGGTTAAGCCTTTAAATGTCACTTGAAAAATACCTCGTATCTTTAAAAAATATATAGTAAAATATTATTTACTGTCATCATGGCAAAGGCAAAAGAAATCAGTTATTAAGAAATGAGTTATTAAAACTATAGAAATGTGTTGAGAAAATCTTTCTGTTAATAATACATTATATATACATATATATATATACACACACACACGTGCACACACACACACACCATTTTGTTTGAAAATTACTAATCAAATGTTATATTTTTAATGGTTAACATTGTGAATGACTAATATGTGCAGGGTTAATCAGTTATTTCATTAAACAGCAGTTTCTTTAGTTATCCCATAGTTACTATTAATAAGGTTAAATTGGGATAATGTTGACACTAACCACTGTGTGTTTTCAGGTTGGAGCTGTAGTTCATGTATATGTTGCGATGTCAGTTCGATGCGTGTGTCGCATTATCAAACTTTTCTTGGTGACATCTTGGAGTAAAAACAAACTGAACTCGAGGCCGAGGGGTGACCTGGTTCGATAAACTCATTGCACAGACATCGTGTCCTTCACGGAACCGCAGCCAATGACTGTAAAAAAGGGCGGAACAGTATAAACTCGTATGTCTTCCTCGACTTCAGCCATTATTCCAACATTGACGCGCGCGCGCTCTAACCGAAAGCGGGAAACACGTCTCTATAGCAACCTCACAACCTCTCCAATGCAGCGCCTTGCGATATTTGCAAACAAGTCATAAGAATCATATTGATTATCATTTGACAATAACGGAGGATCGCCACCAAATGTAGTGAAGTAAGAGTAATGATTTTGCTCTAATAGTTTACTTGAGTAAAAGTACACATCTTTAAATATACTCAAAAAGTACACGTTACTCAATAATATTACTCAAGTAAATGTAACTCGTTACCCACCTCTGAACGTGTCAATAAGAGCACAGACAGGTGTTCTACTAACTAGGTGTTCAGTATCTGATATAAATATTTATCAGAAAACGCACAAAACATTTGTTTAGGTAAAGTCTAACCCTAACCCTAACATGCAAACAAAAAAGGCTGTTAACACAGACTGACCCACTGCAGGCCACACCGCACTGCTGCAGTCATTCAGGCTAAAGGAGCCCACAGTAAGTACTGAGTGATCCTTTCTTTGTATTGGTCTTGAGTTATATTCTCATTTTAAGAGATACTGAATATGGGGTTTTCATTAGTTGTGATAAAAATTAAAATTAAACACTTGAAATCGATCAGTGTGTGTGGAATGAATGTGTATTACGCAGTTTGAATGGAATTCAAGAGTTCACACTGAGCTGATGATTGATTATGAAGCGTGTTTGGCATGCTGTCTGGGAGAGAGCCCTGAGCTCATCAGATCCTCAAGCCCGGGGCTCCCTCCTGTTTGCAAGGTGAGAGGGGAGTTTGAGCTCAGGTGGATCTCGAGAACTCCCCTGCTGTAGTAGCTAATGAACAGATAGTGGTTGCTCTTAAGAGATAACTACTTACTAGGAGCATGTCTATGGTGCTGATTTGGGTTAGTCAATAAACTTGAATTGCATGTTTTTGGATGGTGGGAGGAAACCGGGGAACCCCGGGAGAAACCCACGTGAGCACAGGGAGAACGTGTAAACTCAGAAACGTTGACTGGCTTGGTAAAGACTAGAGCCAGTGACATTCTTGCTGTGAGGCAACAGTGCTAACCACTGGGTCACCATGCCACCCATCTAGGAAAGGAGGAGGAGTAGGAGTGGAAGGGGGGATTCTTCAAAATGAAGATGGCTGTGATATGGAACTGAGGGTATTTATAGTGGCTTAGGAATCGTCTGATTGGTCAATCATAAATTAAATAATGCGAGAACAGCTGCAGTAATCATAAGCACGTGATCCTCTCGACATTTGTTTATAAATAAACTTCACTTAGTGAAATAAATCTATTTTTTAAAGATATAAATATATATATATATATATATATATATATATATATATATATATATATATATATATATATATCAAAAGAGCATCCTTAAACACACACTATTCTATAGGAGGCAGTCTGGGACGAAACACACCGAAAAATCTACATACACATTACATTACAGTGTTGTACCTGCACATGTGTACGCACAAAATTCATTTCAGTGTGACTGAAGTCATTTAATTGTACCCAGTCTTTTTTGGAACACACTTCCCATTGATTTAAGGTGTGTTACAAATTATTCAACTTTTAAATACAAGTTAAAGAAATGGCTAAAAGCAAATCAAGTTTGTAATCATGTGTAATTCTTTTGTCTAACATTTTAAGAAATTCTTATTACATGTTTTATCCTGTTGTCATCTGTAACTTTACTGTTTCTGTGTGTGTGATGATGTGTTTTTTGATTTGAGGTTGCCTTTTAAAATCTGGCAGGGGGGGGCAACAGATGAAAATTAGCCCCCGTGGCTAACTCTGGCTTATTTACAGTCTCACTGTTTATTAATGAGCATTGTCCCTGTTAAATTAATAAATTACTTACTAAGAGGATTTCATGAAGTCATGAAAATATAGCACATTTGTGAGGGTGCAACTGTGCACAAGTAATGTGTTGATTTAGAGATGCTCTATATTGCACATCATGATTTTGTCAAGTACGATGCGATCCTGGATTAACACCTTTGTTGATCCTGGAACATCATTTTTGTTGGAAAATGTAATCCATACCTGTTCCCTACTCCTAAACCCAACCATAACTGTAAGTTATTCCCATTCAGATGGGAATAATAGTTGGATAACACTCATAGAAGTGCATAACCCTTACTGTAAGCCTAAACTTAACATAAACATGTATTGCTTAATTCTTATTGGAATGTTGTTCGGCTCTGTACATGTACATATCAAACTTTAGAATTTTTCAAGTATATCAGACACTAATTGCTATTTCACTGTGTATTTACTGAAAGGAATGTCTTTGTTAACAGATATTCTCAAAGCTATCAAACTTTAGATATTCAAGTATATCAGTAAGTGTTACTTTGCTGTGTATTTACTGGAGGGGATTTCTACACCTGTATTCAAGGCTGGAATGCTGTATAAAAGGCTGGAGCAGACAGTCCAACAGCACGCTTAGACTGACTTCTGTATACTGGATGTCTTATAGACCATTTCAATGTGGTCATGTCATTGGCCCATGAACATTACCTGCTTGTCATCAAACTATTTCATAACTGTAACAAGAGGCAATAGAATTATAATTAAATGTTAAAACAGCTATCAGAACATTATTTATTAATGTGTGGCTCTTTTTAGATTTTCAGAAGCTTTAGAAATGACAAATCTAAAACAGGAAATATGTTGGCACCATTGTTTTTGTTTACATCCCTCAAAATGATCTATAAGTCCTTTATTTTCAACAGAGAATGAAGGATTTTGTTTTGTTATTGTTTTATTCTTTATTTACTGGATTTATTTTATTAATAAACGTATATTTTAGTCATTTTCTTCACTGGAGTGAGCATTAGCTTCATTTGCAGAACCCATCAACATACCTTATGTGGTAAAGTATGAATCTGATTTATTCCGTCAACAACATTACAATATAAAGTCCTAAACAAAACTCTAGCCATCAAATACAGCCAAGAGAGTATTCTAGTTTCTTTATTTAATTAGGGTATTAAAAAAAAAAAAACTACAAGATGGGGGCAAATTCACCTCCCCTTATAATTCGCAGCCTGCTTATAAGGACCCTCCGGATATGCTTCATACGATCAAACATATATTTGACGCTCAAGTGTTTGTGTTTTCTCGTTCCTCCAATAAATAACATCAGCTCAGAGCTGATCTTAAACTACTGCTGTTGTTTTTAATGTGATTGAAGGTGCGGTCACACTTGACTTTTCCTCCCATAGACTTCCATTCATACGCACGCGAATGCGTCAGATCGGAAACGCGGGGTCATGCGTCGGGTTTTGCAGGTTGCTGCGGTGCAAAGTTCAAGCTTGGTGAACTCTGACCTGTGAAATCGCATCATTTGACTGCGTGAGACCAATCGAGGATCAAAACAGGACCTCTCTGCACAGAAATTTAAAACATGGAGCAATCGCTCGCTTTTTTAAATGTCTAATCATCTTGTTTAATCCCGCCCCTTTTCGCAGCGCCGCACGACAGAATTTCGCACACACAAAGCCCAGTGTGACCGCAGCTTTATTTTGTCAAACACTTCAGTCAACCATACCTTGTAGTAATGTGCTTTATAAATAATCATGGTTGATTGATTGTCAATGACTGTCTCTCTCACTCACTTTCTGTCTTCCTCCGATTCTCCGCTCTTCATCTGCCGGTTCGCGAGAGAAAATCAACACACGCTGTTCGGTAAACCTGTCGGTCCAACAACCGTGACTCAATTGACCAAAACAGCGCGCGTTCAACAGGTGTGTGTGCGCGTGAGTAATTATGGAGCTCACCTGACATGGCGGCGCTCACAGACTCCGCCCACAGCCAGTATGAGTATGTGAGACTCACTCAACAGAGATTTGCACATTTTGTTTGGCAAAATGATTAAAAATAAATATAATTTTTACAAAACATTTCAGATTAGACCACCTTAATCAATTACATTTTACTGTGTGAAAAAACAGTTTAGATTTATTTGGTAAATTTATTTAAAGATCACATGCACAATTTTTGGTTATTTCTTTTGGCAATATTAAAGGTTTTTATTAAATATTATTACTTATGCAACATTTATAGCACTATTATCTATGTGCTGCTCTGAGTTACTGTTTAATGCTGAGGAAAAGCGGTGATTTGTGGTAAAGCGCTGCCATCTAGTGGCGGAGATAGAGAAGCGCAGAGGCCGATTATTGAATTGCTCATTTTAAAAACCCTGCTAAAAATAGTGAAAACTATACATTTTAAATCTAAAAAATTCCATCTCTGAGCTCACAATAACCTGCCAGTTTTTAGTTAATTGTTAATCATAAATCGGCTAATGAATAATAATGAGCTGAAGAGAAATCAGCAATGAGAGCTGTAGATGCAAACCAATGAAACGGAGTCTGATGTCTTCTGAATGAATAGAAACTATCTGCAAACCTCGCCAGAGATGAGAGATGGAGGTTTGAGTCCCTCTGTAGATGACCTTCTACTGGTTTAACTGGAATTAAAAAGACAAGATCACCAGAAATCAGTAGTATCAGTGGTCTGAACATCAGCCTGAGATCTGGGACTCACAGGTTGGAATCACTCTTCAGCAGTAGTTTAACATGCCACAATAAAGCATCAGCAGCTCTGTGGTGTGAACATCAGCCCATGATTGGGGAATTTGCAGGTTTGATTCTCTCTTTAGATGATGTTTACCTGGAATTAAAAAGACTAAATGACTCTACATGAGCATGTGTGCAGCAGTGGCTCAATGGTCTGAACTTCAAGTCTGCAGCTCTCAAATCATGAGTTGAATCCCTCTTTAGACAAGCCTCTATTGGTTTTAACTAGAACAAAACACAAAATTACCAAACACCTTTAAGTGTGAGGGTCTTTTTTCATCTCTCTGCACCCCACACATTTTTATGTATGTATTATTGTATGGATACTATAAATTTCCACTCAAACGACCACATTCTCCATCCATTAATCTATCAAACAGAGCAGAAGTTTGTTTATTTGGACAAACACAAATCCTGTGGCTTTCAGTATGTATTCGAGACAGAATGCAATAGTTGGAGCTCAATTATTCATGTGCTGCTCTGAGTTATTAGTTAGTGCTGAGGAGATGCAGAGATTTGTGGTGTAACTCTGCCATCTAGTGGCGGAGAGAGAGAAGCGCAGCGGCGGGGTGTTGAAATATCAGAAATTAATAGCAAGTATGAGCACATCAGAGGTCTGAATGTCAGCAGAGTTGGTGGTTTGAGTCCTTCTTTAGATGAAGTGTAACCTGGAATAAATCAGACTAAATTACCAAAACCATTTATAAAGCACAGGAGGCTCAGCGCTTTGGGTCTGCTCACAATCCGGACACTTCAGGCTCGAGTCCCACTTTTTTTCTTCTGGCTTTACCTGAAAAGAAAAAAAGATAAAATTAACAGAAAGTCTGCACCGGTAGCACAGTGGTCTGTGAAGATCCTACTTTCATCCTAATCCTCCCACGATGGCAAGGGCATGGGTTCGATCCCCAGGCCGGCATGATTGTGTGACAGGCAGATGTCTTTGGCAGGGGAATCGGTGCGCAACAGCAGGTGGAACATGAAGGGGGCAGCTCTGATCCAGCAGAAGACTTCAGACAAAATCCAGCAAGATGAAGAGAGAAATTTAGCATTCATATTTCTAAAATATACCAGACACATCAAGGGTGGGGTTACTGATTAGAGGGTGGGGCTAATTAAAAGCAGCCAATTACATGGAGTGAACCGCAATAGGGGAGGGACTAATTAAGACAAGCTAATGAGTGGGTATTAAGGCGGTTGAATCAACGCAATCAGAAATTAATTATATATGTACACACAATTTTATTCTGGAGAGAAAAAAAAGCAATAGAAGGTTTAGTAAAAACCCTACATAATTTAATTTTTGATTAGCATCTATTTCCATATTGATTAGTTTTTCATTTCAGGTGATATTTATATGACTAAAAATGCAGTAAAAACACTGCTGATATAATTGATTGTTAAAATAGAAGTATAATAATCAGTAAGGAAACCCCCAATCAAGTACTAGATTGGCTTTGCCAGTTATATATTTCTCCCTCTGAAAGGGGATGAGCAGATCTACAGTTCAGCTGAAAATCACACACAACACCTGTTATTTTATTTTTACACAAACACCATAAATAACAAACAACGCATACAAACAGATTGCTCAAAGCTACACTACACACGTCTCAGTTAAATCAAATAAAACACTCAGTCTTCCCATCATTAGTACATACAAGACTTAAAACCCAAAATGAGACAAGCGAAATGTGCAGTGCTAGTGCAGGCACCATGAATACGGTGGAGAAACACAGCAATTCAATTCCCCTTTATTTGTATAGCGCTTATACAATGTAGATTGTGTCAAAGCAGCTTCACATAAAAGGTCACAGTAAATAGGAACAGTGTAATTCAGTTTGTAGTGTTTAAGTTCAGTTCAGTTGAGCTCAGTTCAGTGTGGTTTAATAATCACTACTGAGAGTCCAAATACTGAAGAGCAAAACCAACGATGCGCAGCTCTACAGATCCCGAACCATGCAAGCCAGTGGCGACAGCGGAGAGGGAAAAAAAACTTCACTAAAGGCACTTTAGTGCAACAAAAGAATGGGCCCAAGCTGACACCGCTCTCAGACGGACACAAGAGTTCTGCTGCATCCCTGGAGCTCAAGGATCCAGTCGTCCACTGAGAAAGAAAACAGTGAGAAACGCCACAGATTTCAGCATCAGTCTATTTAGCGAGGACACATGCAATTATGCTTTTAAAATTCAAATAATGCTAATAAATAAAATTCTTTTAAACTCAAAGATCATATTCAGGTTTAAGAACACTCAAAGACATGTTTCACATCAGACACCAAATTACTGGGTTGTTAATATTACAACAGGCCTTCACTTAGAAAAGCTTAAGGGAAGTGGTTGCAAAAGTTAGATGGGCCGAATTTAAGTAGATTACTAAATAAAATCCTGCCCAAATGGATGTTTTGTAATAACCCATCTTCAATGAGTAAAGCCACTGAATCTATTATTTTCAGCTCAGCTTGTATGCAACAGTAACTGCATTAAACTGGCTATAATTTTAATGACTGATGAAGACTAAATTAACACTAATTAAATGCCTCAAAGGCACATAAACGAGTCATGATTATGTCTGTATCACTTTAAAATACCTCAGACACTTTGAACTGGCCTTACCTTGTGCTCGCTTCTTCACATACTGACACCTTTGCCACGCTGAGTCCTAGCAAGTGTCGGATAATTATCACATTTACAGCCAATGGCATTACTGGTTCTAAATTAGTCCCGCCCACTTAAAAACCCCGCCTCCGGAAGTTGTTCTTATTGAGTTTAATGGCGGGTTACATCGTTTGAAGTGTAGGAGTGTGAACTAGAGTTGGTCTATTTTCAAATATAAAAAACACTAAGACAAAATAAGTAAAATTATGTTTAACAGCTATACTCTCCATTATTCAGCTTCCCAAAATTCCTACTCATCACTGCTTATGAAATGGTTTAAAAAAACCTCATCACATGGGAATGAATTGTTGGAAAAAAAAAAAAAAAAAAACAATTATATTTAGCTTAACATTGATATAGAATCATTCAGCATGCAGGATAGCTGCTGCTGCTTCAGTCAATCACATGCTAATTTCACCATTTATTACACAAAGTATGAATTAAATTGTTCAGACACACAAAAAAAAATCTAGAGTAAAAATAAAGGTGATATCTCTTTTAGTGTCCGAGCGCAACTCTGTTAGCAGCTGACACAAGCAGAAGAATCTTCTATTAATAATCATCATGCGTTTAACATCATCATCATCATGTACATCCACACTAGCGGTGTGTGATCTGTTCTTACATGTTTTAAAAGGTTTAAACTAGTGCTGTCAAATGAATAATCACATCCAACACAAGCTTGTATTTACAGGACATATAGACCTGCTCACTGTATATATTTACAGATACACACTGTACATATGCTAATACACATTAACAATACAGAATTACAAAAATAAATGACATTCTGTAAATAAACCTCTGTATTACATCAGGATTAATCTTCACAGCACTGGTTTAAACCATCATGACAAGATCTCAAAGCTACCTCAAACAATTCTGCAAATCTTCTGTCTTTTGCATGTAATAAATCTCTCAAAATAACAAACACACACACAGAGTTGACTCCTGTCTTTTTTATTGATCCGTACTGTGAAAAGCACACACACTTTAAAAGAAAGTGTTTGGTCTCTTGGTGGTGAAGCGGGGCTTGTGCTGGCGGCGCAGAACCCTGTGAGGAAGAGGAAACTTGATCTTGGAGTCCTGCAGAAACAACACACACACACATTAAACACTGCATCCTACACACACCTCAATATTAAATCTCACACACACACACACACTCACGTGGAACTGCTTGATGGCGGGTCTGCGGCACTTGTTGGCAGCGATGACCTGCACCTTCATGATCTGGATGGCGTGAGCGCGAGCACGATGCCTGGCACCCATATCACGATCTAAACACACACACACAGGCATTAATGTAGTACACACACTTAAATGAAGCACAAACACACACTAATACAAAAACATTAACAGCAGAAGCACACAACACACACACACACATTAATAGCTCAAACACACTAATACACTGACACACTTTAATACACATGCATTAATTCCTCAAACACACACTGGTTTACCTGTTACGCATGTCACAATGAATAAATAATATATGTATATTTCACTAATCAGCTTGATTAGGAAAGAACGGAGTATTTGATCTTAATTGAGGTGATTTAGCAGGACAGTAATTCAGTGTATTATGATTTTCTGAAGTGTAGAAGCATATGTAGGCACAGATATTGAATAATCGAATGCAAACAGGCGCCGCATGGTCTTCATAGTATATTAAATTATAATAGCATAGAAATTAAAGGCAAATAATTAGTTAATAAACATTATTTATTATACACTAATGTTTTAAATGCACTTAATCTTTCAGTAACCGGCCTTAAATCCAGAGTAAACAAGCATATTATAACGCTATACTCATGTTAAACTAGACAGTGTGGATCCTCCTCGACTTTATTCACGTACACTTTCTACAGGATGAGGATTCATTAATGATTATTGATGAGGAAGTGATGTGTTGTGCAGGTCTAACACGCTTTGGGATCAGATGTGGCTCCTTGAATTCACTTTCAGAGGCACGTTGATTCACAGCCCATGAAAGGCGACAAGGTTCGGTTTGCTTTGTGCACACATAGCAAGGGCAAGACATGATGGAGAGATGACCTTTGGGTTTGTGTGCAGATCATCACGGACTACAACGCATTACACAGGGTAGTAAATGTGTTGTGGAGTTCTGCGCCAACTAAATATTGTAGATGACATTCCTGAAGAGATTTATTCATTTAATTTATTTTTATATTAGGAGAAAAGCCAAAAACATGAGCTGAAAAGCAATGTTTAAAATAAAATGGAAAATCAGTGTAAAGCAAATTTATTTATATTACATAATTGCTTGCTTTTGTTTAAGGACATGCCAGCTTCTATTGCTATTTTTATTGTGAAAAAAAAGCATATTAAATATATATATATATAATAGGGTTGTTGTGATACCTTTAATTAATCTTACGATACTACACCAGCTGAAGGATCACGATACCTAGTATTGCAATATTGTAATTCATAACTCAAATTATGAAGAAAATTGTCAGAAACACTACAAGAAATCATGCTAATATATATATATATATATATATATATATATATATATATATATATATATATATATATATATATATATATATATATATATATATATATATATATATATATATATATACACACACACACGTATAATATATGCATGTGTGTGTATGTGTATACATATATATAGATAGATAGATAGATAGATAGATAGATAGATAGATAGATAGATAGATAGATAGATAGATAGATAGATAAATTAAAGGTTTTAAAAACTATAATAGACAGTGCACAACAGTCTGTCCAGGTTACAGTCCTCAGCAGTAAATACATGGACAACGTTTTGAAGTATTATTGTAAGGAAATTAACTAAATCATTAAGGTAATTAGAGTTAAAAATTACAATCTTAAAAAGTTACGTTTTATTTAGATGGATTGTTTGTGATTGTATGAGTGTTGGCCAGATTGGGTAGCTTTACATGAACAAAGGTAAGATAAGACCTGTTTAAAAACAGACCTACAACACAATTTCAGGAAATTTAAGACTTTAAGGCCTAAAACTTTGAGATTAAAGACATTAAGACCCTGCGGACACCTTGAAATAGTTAATAAATATTCTGATCAAAATCCAATTCAGGCTAAAAAAGGTGCAAACGTTTAGCCTAAAACACAACAAATGAGTGAAAATCATTGAGACTTACTCTGACTGGCTCATATGAGTTTCTCTCAGACTATTTTTTTTTACATAAGTACATTTATATGTTTTTCAGTATGTATTAAATCATCCATTGCAACAAATCTCAAGTTCAACAACTAACTTGTGCTGCTGAGAAGACCAGAAATATGAAAAGGGTCCACACAAATGGTTCCCTGTACCTCTTTGTGATAGGCAAATATTCAATTATTTCAATAACTACGGGTGTGTGTGCAACTCACAGCACTGGGTGACGGCTCCAGACGTGGTCAGATCTCTGTACTCGCGGTACATGTTGTGGGTTCCACTACGGGAGTCGTAGCGGAGCCAGATGCCGAAGTTCTTCACCTTCAGAGGAGATTTCTCAAAGACCTGCGCAGTAAACAAGCCAACTCAAGATTAAATAGGTAATGAACTGAGAAATCAACACTCTCATTAATGCATTAAGACAGGATCAGATGTGGCTCCTTGAATTCACTTTCAGAGGCACGTTGATTCACAGCCCATGAAAGGCGACAAGGTTCGGTTTGCTTTGCGCACACATAGCAAGGGCAAGACATGATGGAGAGATGACCTTTGGGTTTGTGTGCTCGTACAAGTATAAAATCCAGCTGTGAGTTTCAGAGCTCAACACTGTGTGCTTCCTCTAAAATCAGCTCATATTGAAGACCGTCTGACTGAACCACAGCTTCTGGAATCTTTAAGTATTGTAACCCCTCGACTTGTTATGAGGTGAATTTAAGTCAGTAAATCTGTATTCGTAAACAGGCTCAAAAATGTGAAACTATCACTCTTGTACTACTGTAATCAATCATTTCACAGAAGAATTATAATACAATTCTTAATCGTGAGCCAACTGTTTACCGGCGTATTGCAAATGATAAACATAGCCCATCACTACACCTCAGAGCAGCATATAAAGCTAGTTCAGGCCTCATTTATCAGCATGTTTGAGTTTCAGAAAGAAAAACATTCACACCAGGCCGCAGTAGACGATCTCTCCAGAGGCCTTCTTCATCTTCCTCAGCTGGGAGACGAAGTACCAGAAGCGAGACTTTGCCACCACATGGTTTGGGGCGAAGATCCTCATGCGGTACAGAGGAGGTGCGGGGTTTTTCACGGAGGGCAACAGACGCCCAACAACCTTATATTCCCGAAGCTGGAGACACAAACACACCAAAACAACATTACACTTCACATCTCACAACACAGGTTTAAGCACACACTGTACAGATGAGAAACTAAACATGCAAATGAGAACGCATTACGCCCATGTTTTAGGATTTTAGTCTTGGTGTTTAAATATCTAAATGGACTATCACTAAAATAATTACATAGTACACTCAAAGGCACTTTGATATGGTTAAAAATCGTACTTTTGAAGCGGTCACCTTAAAACTTTGGAATTATTAACCAAAACCCTTTCTGCTTTTAAATCTAGTCTTAAAGTTCATTTATAATCTTTAGCTTTTAATGCCATGTGAGAGTCTTATATTAGAGTAGTCCTTAGTTTTAAACCGTGTATGCTTGTACAGCTTTGATAAACACGTTTTTAAAAGCGCTTCATACACAAACATCGGCTTAAACTTACTGAAATAATTTACTGATCATAATGCATTTTTAAACTAGTGCCATTTCTTTTGTTAAATATTTAAAAGTTCACAAGACCTCAAAAAAGCAGGAATATCTTTAACTCATGAATTTTCTGACCCACTATTGATTCAACACTGAACTGAGTCTACAATATAAAACAATTGACAATGTGCTGTTAATAAAATTGTACCCCTGATGCAGAGTGGCTGGAACAGCTCAGACGTGCATTATTTTATAGTAATTCAACTGACTGCAGTGCGTTATTCTGCTTATACACCGCAAGACAGCACTCAGATGATATATTAGAGACATTTGTCAGGGTTTTGTCCCAAAGCCGCTCCTGTGTGTTGAACTAGTTCTTTTTACATCTCATCCAAAACCTTCTGTTGTGTTTGGTGTGGTTTTTTTTTTTTTACTCTTTTTAGCAGTAAAATTGCCTATTTTCATTGTCGGTTTGAGTGTTACAATACAAGAAATTAAGTTTTCCATACTAATAACTCTTATTAAAGTCATTCGACAATAAAACAAGCTGAATTGCTCTTGAAAATCCTCAACACATCCAGTTTAACCAAAACTATTAAAGCGAATTGCTGCTAAACGAACGCTTTGGGCCTGACGTTAAACGAACGGATCACGATGAGAGACATTAAAATACATTTGTCAATCCACCGTCAAGTTAAAGCGCACAATCTCACGCCGACAATTTAAAACGTGACCACAAAATCACTATACAACGTAATATCGTTGTAATGTTTTGTGTGCTGTGGTCGATCAGCACATGGGAGATGCTCCAGCCGCCATGTTGCTCTCCGCAACATCAACGCGTCAAAGCGCATTTTACGCAGCAATTATGCACACAGATCAGCTGAAGCCGCAGTTGTGCACGACTGGGTGTCTTATATACGTTTTTGTGTCTTATTTGTGAAGTTTAAGCGACTGTAAAATTATTTAAGAATAGTTTTACGTACTGTGCCAGACGCCTTCATGGTGTCTCACGCCGACGGCCACTGTGAAAGAGGAAGCAGCAGGGCGGAGATCCCTGACGTCAACCCTCTTCCGAAAGGCGGGACATTCTGGAGCCGCCTTCATTGGTCATTCAGAGCTGTCAATCATATAATCGGTCTCGTTTTTTTAATTTAAAAGCAATTTACATTATATAAATGTATAATATAGTTTATTATGATCCTAAGTAACTGTAATGTATTTTACTATATACTATTTATTATTTTAAACTAAAATTAATTAAAAATAATGTTACAAAAACGAAATAATACAAAAAAATACATATAAGTTAATAAGATGCAGCTATTATTATTAATAAAATACATTTTGTATAAACTAAATAATATTGATAACAATATAACAATATCCAGCGGTCAATCATAGATATTACCGGTCTCGTTTTTCATTGAAAATTAATTTATAAATATAGCAGATTATAATCCTAATGAAACGCAATGTATTCTATGTAATTTAATATATACTATTAATTATAAATAAATATAATATATTTAACATCAAAGCTAAACATTTAGGAATATATATATATATATATATATATATATATATATATATATATATATATATATATATATATATATATATATATATATATACGCATTAAACTAAATGTTTTTCGATTTCTCGTCTAATTCACAAAAAGTCTCTACACATTTGTTTCACTGGATTCATTAATTATGTTATAAGTCACTTCTTTAACTTTATTGGTGGGTAAATTTCGAGCTTTTTACCATTCAATCTGCTCAAATAAGGTTTGTATTTTTGGCAACAACGTGGTTATGCATACTTATTTAACTTTCATACCTTACATTTTTAAGACGCGGTTATTTTATTATATTTACATATTAATTTCATTTTTACCACGCGTGCCGTACTTTTTCTGTGCGTCACAACGTAAGCGACGTATTATTTCCATGACAACCGCTCAGGCTGACGACAACAACGAGCAAACATGGACGACGATCAGATAGTAGAAGAGGTAAACGACGAGAAAGATGTGTAATATTAAATAAGTGTATATGTAAGTGTCTGAAATATTAATAGTGCTGTAATATGGCGGCTGTTACGCCTGTGTTTATTGTCGTGTGTGTTTTCCAGAGCGCGTTTATAGTGGATGAAGTGAGCAGCATCGTGAAAGAGGTGAGTTTCTGTCTCACAGATGATGGTTTAACGTCCATTTAATGTGTTTAGTGTCTATTTAATATGTGTTCTCTGTGTGTTTAGTGTCTATTTAATGTGTTCTCTGTGTGTTTAGTGTCTATTTAATGTGTTCTCTGTGTGTTTAGTGTCTATTTAATGTGTTCTCTGTGTGTTTAGTGTCTGAGTGTGTTATGAACAGTGTTGGGGTTAACGCGGTTGTTCCTAGAAGGGATACAGCTGCGGCCGGAGGTTAACGAGAGTTATTCATATTATTAATTAAATTAACAGTTAATTGTATTTTACTAACCTCTACTCCTTCCCCAAGCTTAAACCCAACTATCACAATAATTTAAAAACACTAAATATACCGAGTGTTATTCTTATTCTTTAATTACCCATTACATTGCATTTTATTAACGTCTCCTCTAAACCAACCCCTCAGAGCAATGTAAAAAAAGGCATTATACAGAGAATTATTTATTAAATTAACCATTAATTGTATTTCAATAACGTCTACCCATACCTCAACCCTCATATTAATGTAAAAATATGAATTATTGTTGTTGTATTACAAAATTGATGCTATATTGATGTATTTGCAGCTGTATCCCTTATCGACCTAACTGGTTAACACATTACAAGTAACAGTAGTTATGTATTTTAATCAGAGTACTTTTAAAGTAATATCTGCATTTAAAGGTCTCCCAGTTACGTTTCAATTGTATCGTGTGTCAGCTCTCCTGTCCCCATGTTTTATATCAGTATTATTATCATTATCATGCAAAACAATCAAACAAAAAAAACTAATTACATGATCTACAATCAGTAACACTCACATAAACAAGACTAATATAGAGGGATAAAGACCATACTTAAAGTAAATAAATGAATGAACACATTATTAAATAAAAATGAATAACATATAATAAATTAGGGGTGGCACAGTGGCTAGCTCTGTGTTCTCACAGCAAGAAGGACGCTGGCTTGAGTCCCGGCTGGGTCAGTTGGCATTTCTGTGTGGAGTTTGCATGTTCTCCATGTGTTGGTGTGGGTTTCCTCCGGGTGCTCCGGTTTCCCCCACAGTCCAAACACATGCGCTATTGGGGACTTGATGAACTAAGTCAGCAGTAGTGAATGAGTGTTTCCCATACTGGGTTGCGGCTGGAAGGGCATCCGCTGTGTAAAACATATGCTGGAATAGTTGGTGGTTCATTCAGTTGTGGCGAAGGGACTAGCGGAAAGAAAATGAATGAATGAATGTGCTTTATTTGAGAGGTTTAGTTAAGGCAGACTATATTCACTCAGAGGATAAATGGTGTACACAGAATTAAAGAGGTAACTGTGTGTGTGTGTGTGTGTGTTCAGTCTCTAGAAGCGGTGATTGGCAGAAACACGTATGAACACAAGCGTGTGAGCCAATGGACGTCCAGCGTGGCGGAGCAGTGTCTCGGGCAGCTCAGCAAACTGGGCAAACCCTTCAAATACATCGGTGAGAAACCTGCAGAAGGGCTGCATGATATATGCTGCAGTTACTGTGCTGATCATCTGCTGTTTCTCCTTCAGTCACGTGCATCATCATGCAGAAGAACGGCGCTGGCCTTCAGTCGGCCTCCTCCTGCTTCTGGGACAACACCACAGATGGTGAAACGCTCTATCACTGTCACTTATACTACTGCTGAATGCTTGATTCTGATTGGCTGATGAGCACTCTAAGATTTATTGTCAGATAAAGGCACAGCTAAAGTAGTTCCGGCAGCGCATTACAGCACCATATCACTCCGCTGAATGATTTGTTACAGCTACAACAGTCAAGAAATCACATCCAAAACGTATTTAGCAAGGGAACTGCTAGCTGGTACAGGCCCTATGACAAAATTCTGGTGATGGCTGTGTTTGATTAGGCCCTCTATAGCAACTCTGAGGGCCCCAAACAGCGTGGGCCCTTATAATAGTCCTCACTTCGCCCCCTAGAGGCGTACATGGTATTTAGTATGCAATGAATGGTTTAACTGTGCTACTGTAATGTGTATATGAATGAGTTTTCATTTTGTCCTCTGGTGAACTGTCCTGCCATTATACAATCACAGCACTTAAGATCTGATTCCTTTAAAACCCGCTGATCTTCACTGCCTGACTGATATACGATATAAAGTGGCCCTCAGAATGCACCAGAAGCACTGCAGTAAATGACATTGTTCTGCACCATGTCTTTAAAATATAGAGACGTATTTTACCGCAGTATTTATAATAGTTTTAGCACTCACCTTTTTCTCCTGATGGCTCGTGTGTTTAGAGGGTTTTTCGTCTCGTTTTACACGTTAACAACTAAATGAATGCTTGGATCTATTTAACTGATTACATTTGAGCTATGTTACAACATCGATGCTGTAAAAGCAAACATATGAAACTGAAAACAGTCGCATTAACCTTTCACAGGAAGTTTATCAGCACATTAGATGTCGCCTACACTATTGTTGTCTATTGAAAGGAATGCGTCAATAGAGCCGCCATTTTAGTACAGGGTAGCCCTCCTTTGAAATGAATGCGGGACCCAGCTGCAGCGGAGGACTGTGGCCATCCAGAGCCAGAGTTTGTGAGCATGGAGATGTATTATCCTCCCTCCTGCTTAATTTGATCTAATCTGTGTCCTGAAACACCCCCCCCCCCTCCTCTCCTGCTTTCACTTCTCATTTTGACAGAGGGAGCGATTCACTTGTGAATGAATCTCCGTTATGAACGACTCGTAAACTTAGCTGACAGTGAGTACGTTTACATGAACACCAATCATTCGATTTTAATGCGATGAAGACAATACTCTGATTAAGAGTCGACCATGTAAACAGCCATTTTTGATTAATTTAATCTGATTAAAGTCATAATGGAACTAAAGAGAAATGTAATTAAGATGTGGAGTACGCTGATATTAGACGCATTATTAAAGTGCATTACAGACATGTAAACACTGTAATCGAACTATTACCTTCATGTAGGACTTTTCACCGCGTTTGCGACAGGATAGTGTATACACACACAGCTATCTGACACTATTATCTGCACCTACAGAGTCAGTGAAGACCACAGACACAGGATTTTTTTCCTATTCAGCGTGCGGTATGAACTTCCATTGAAACTACACTCCTCCAGCAGTTCATAGTCGCATCCAATATCTCGCTTGTCAGGGGGGGCATGCATGAAATGTTCCTGAATGAAAGTGAAAGTGCTGAACTGCAGTTAAAGTCGGCAAATTAACAATAAAACACCCATGTGGCTAGCACGGTGACACAATGACGTTAACCTAATTATGTGTTATAACATGTAAAACGGGATCATACAACTCATGTAAATGTCTTAATCTTATTATTAGATTACTGATGTCCATGTAAACGTAGTCAATAATACGAGTTTCTAGCACTGCAGCGTCTTGTTGTCATATTGCATTTACATTGTTTGCTGATTTTATTCAACAAAACTAGCATAAGCCTAGCATTTAGTGTAAGTTTGTGCTACTTTGCCTTATGGTGAATGCAGTTAGTGACTGCATTATCATCAATATTACTAAAACGTAAATAACGAAATCTTCCCGATGAAATGTTCTGCCTTTGTGCGGTTTTCTTAGTTTGCTCATTATTACACCCGTACACAGCGCTGAAGTCCAGCATCTTCATTGACACACTGTCTTGACTAGTGCGGTTGAATGACATTTGTGCTGGGAGCCCTGTACAAATATGGCGGCGCTATTGACGCATGCTCGGGGTCCGTATGCAATATCTAGTGTATATATCTATGAAAAACACTACATTATATAACATTATAGACCATTAAAGCAATAATCTTTCATACTTCAGCTGTAAGAAAAGCACAGAATAGATCCAATAAATAAACTGTGTTATTATTATTATTCCTACACAGCCTCTTGAACATTTGTTTTTCATTTTTACTTAATAAAAAGTTAATAAATATTATATTCAATAATGAAATATTATATTCTCTGCTCTCCTTCAGGAAGCTGCACAGTCAGATGGGAGAATAAATACCTCTACTGCATCGTCAGTGTTTTCGGACTCGCCATCTAGAGGATTTACAACACACACACACACTCACAAGTATACACCCAGTCACACGCACAAAATCAAAAATACATGCACACAAACAGTCACAATCATACACACACACACACCCACGATCACAAATACACACCCACAGTCACACACTCAATCACACACACACACACACACACACACACACACCCAGTCACACACACACACACACCCACAGTCACACACACAATCACACACACACACACACAATCACAAACACATCCAGTCACACACACACACCCACAGTCACACACACCCACAGTCACACACACAATCACAAATACACACCCACACACACACACACACACACACACACACACACACACACACACACACACACACACACACACAATCACAAATACACACCCAGTCACACACACACACACCCACAGTCACACACACACACACTCACAAGTACACACCCAGTCACACGCATAAAATCAAAAATACATGCACACAAACAGTCACAATCACACACACACACAAATACACACCCACAGTCACACACACAATCACAAATACACACCCACAGTCACACACTCAATCACACACACACACCCACAATCACAAATACACACCCACAGTCACACACCCACAATCACAAATTCACACCCACAGTCACACACACACACAATCACAAATACACACCCACAGTCACACACACAATCACAAATACACACCCACAGTCACACACTCAATCACACACACACACCCACAATCACAAATACACACCCACAGTCACACACCCACAATCACAAATTCACACCCACAGTCACACACACACACAATCACAAATACACACCCACAGTCACACACTCACAATCACAAATATACACCCACAGTCACACACCCACAATCACAAATTCACACCCACAGTCACACACACACAATCACAAATTCACACCACAGTCACACACACACAATCACAAATACACACCCACAGAATCACAAATACACAATCACACACACACAATCACAAATACACACCCACAGAATCACAAATACACAGTCACACACACACAATCACAAATACACACCCACAGAATCACAAATACACAGTCACACACACACAATCACAAATACACACCCACAGAATCACAAATACACAATCACAAATACACACCCACAGAATCACAAATACACAATCACACACACACAATCACAAATACACACCCACAGAATCACAAATACACAGTCACACACACACAATCACAAATACACACCCACAGAATCACAAATACACAATCACACACACACAATCACAAATACACACCCACAGAATCACAAATACACAATCACACACCCACAATCACAAATACACACCCACAGTCACACACCCACAATCACAAATTCACACCCACAGTCACACACACACACAATCACAAATACACACCCACAGAATCACAAATACACAATCACACACACACAATCACAAATACACACCCACAGAATCACAAATACACAATCACACACACACAATCACAAATACACACCCACAGTCACACACACACAAAATCAAAAATACATGCACACAAACACACACACAATCACACACACACACATAAACAGTCATACAATCACAAATACACACCCACAATTACAAATACACACAACCACAAATACACAACCAGCCGCACACACAATCACAACCCACATCCACACAAATACACACACGCAATCACAAACACACACCTTTAAAAACACATACACACACACGCACATGCACACACACACACACACACACACACACTCTCACTGCCGTGGTCTTCAGTATTCCAGCATGACAGGAGCTGGTCAATAAAGCACAGGATCGAGCGGGTTCTAAAAGCAGCTGTGTGTGTTTTATTGAGTGTTTCCTCCACAGCTGCTCCTGTAAATGATGAACGTGTGGAAAGGCACAAAACCCAGAAATGATCAACACTAATGGAGCAGCGCTTCAACAAACACACCGCTCTGCGTCTCACACTCCAGGACGGGCTTCAACACAAACAACCCTGCAAATGAGTTCTGACCCACAAAATAATAAATACACAAGAGGAAACATGTCTACAGGCACAATAATCAAAGAAATCGCCAGAGGAATGTGAGAAAGGAGTGTAAAACTGTACAAAAGAAAGTGGAAAACAAGCAGAATTACAAAAGGAAACTCACATGAGCACAGCGGATCTCAATATTGGCAAATAACAGCTCAAATGAGCCTGGAAATATCAGAAATATCTGCACAAAACCTCCTCAACTCTAACCTGATGGCAAAAAACATGAAGGAAACATCAAGTGAATGCTGCCAAGAGATATGAAGGTTATATTTCAGTCCAAAAGCTCAATAAAGAGAATACATCTCTGCTTATTTCAAGCATTTATATTATTATTATTATTACTCAAATATTTTTATAACATTTTATTATGTAGTAGTTTATAACTCTATAATACATTTAATTTATTACATTTAATCCTTATTGATTATATAAAATAAATGATCTGCATGATTTTTTGCATGCTTATTTTTTCATAGCGCCGTTACGTTACATTAGAGTTTCATTTCAAGCACTGGGATTAATGCAGTGAAATCTACAACTAACTAGATTTAATACTTGTATTCATTGTTATTGTACAAATAAAAGGTATAATTTAGATTCCTAAATGTAATGCATGCGAATACAAATGATAAATATTTTAATTTCCTGATGTAAATGTGACAGAATAAAGTCTAAAATATATATATAACATCTTTCCTCTAGATATGATGTTCTTGTTTTCCCTTTGAGCTGAAATATAACCTGTAACGTGCACATTCACCTGAACAGTGTTCTGATTTTCCTCCATCAGATGTGTGGTTTACTGACAGATCCACATCAGGAGTTACATTCAACACCACAGCTTTAAAAATAGACTTCTGGCCTGTATATTTACACTCAGTTTAAGACACGGGATTCAGTCGCTGTCGCTCTCGTCCTGGTATTTGGCCGTGGCTTTGATGGCGCGTCCGTTTTGAAGAGGCATTTCCTCATAATCGCTCCTGCAGAGAAACACACACACACACACCAGCGTCAGCGTCTGAACAACACTGCGACTGCACCAAATTGGAAATAATCTGATATGTTTTGTTTTTCTGTGATATGTAGAGATGAGTTATTAGCACATCTGTGGAATTTGATTGTTTCCAAAATGATTTCCCAACATAAGTTTACACATAATAATTTATTGATTTATTTACTCATTTTCTGATTTATTAATTTATTATTGTTTATTTATTGTAAAGAAAATAATAACTAGTTTAAAATATCCTCACCTTTTTCAGGAAGAACACTATATAACTGCAGGTCAACTGTGTTTAATTATAATAGTCTGTGCTAGAGCTGCACGATCGTGGAAAAATGAGGCATTGCCATATTTAGTTTTGCTCTGTTAATCATCATTGTGGAAATATTAAATAAAATAAAAATTGCAGACATCAACTGTGTATAATTTCATCAGATGACTTGAATAGCTCAATTTGGAAAGACTTCATTATTGAATACTGACTGGGATGATATCACAGGATAATTCATCTGCATAACATACAGTATTTATATTTATCTGGAGAGTGCTGCTGTATTCATTTAGCAATCATTTAATCATTTAGCAACTCAAATGTAAATAAACAACACTGCGTAGTCTTCATTGCTTAAGAAATTAAATGCAATTAATCTTTGTAATAAAACATCATCATTTCTTTTATAATTATAGTTTCCTCTATTAAGGTTAAACTCCAGAATGCGTTTCCCGGTCGACTTTATTCAACATTTAGGACAATTGAGTGTGATTAAACTAGACATACCCGTAAATCACTTCATCATCAGAGTCATTGAGCATGGAGAACGCAGGATTGTCCTTCAGCTGTGAATCTGGAAAAAACAAATCAATTAAAAAAAAAACACACATATGAGACCATTAAACCACTCATAAGAGTCCATTCAATGAGATTTCTGCATAACCTGAAAGATGAATAGATTCACATCAGTGATTTTAAAACATACAAACACTGTAATGTTGCACTGAATATGTAAATTAATGTCTGAAAGGGGCGGGGCTGATGATGTCATCAAAACATGAAAGCTGCTTAAACAGAAAAAAAGTTGATGCAGAATTAAACTTTTTTATTTTAATAAAAATTCTTGATAAAAAAAAAATATATATATTATAAAAAATAGAAATATATATATATATATATATATATTAAAAAAAATATATATATATAAAAAAAATATATATATTTATTATAAAAAATAGAAAATATATATATATATATATATTATAAAAATAGAAAAAAATATATATATAATATTATAAAAAAATAGAAAAAAATATATATATATATTATAAAAAATAGAAAAAAAATATATATATATTAAAAAATATATATATATATTATAAAAAATAGAAAAAAATATATATATATATATTATAAAAAATAGAAAAAATATATATATATATATTATAAAAAATAGAAAAAAAAATATATATATATATTATAAAAAATAGAAAATATATATATATATATATTATAAAAAATAGAAAAAAATATATATATATATATTATAAAAAATAGAAAAAAATATATATATATATTATAAAAAATAGAAAAAAAAAATATATATTTAAAAAAATATATATATATATATATATATATTATATATTATAAAAAATATATATATATTAAAAAATATATATTATTATAAAAATATATATATATTATAAAAAAAATATATATAAAAAAATGTATATATAAAAAATAAATAAATAAAAAAAAAAATATATATATATATATATATATAAAGCAGCTGTGTGAATTAAACTCTCAGCAATGCATTAGAGTAATCAAAAATATAGAGTATTTAGAGCAGGGGTGGCCAAACTTTTTAGAATAAACGGCCAAAACCAAATATTGAGAGCTGAGGCTGAAGACAAATATACCAAACTATATTCCAGTACATTTGCTATGGGTAATTTCCTAATTTATTAGAAAGCATTACTCTAAATCATATGAACTAATGCAGTATAACATTAGAATGATACCTATTGCAATAAAAACAAATCACATCTATAACACAGTGGAGCTCAGCTAGTCCTGCAGAATCTGCCTTTGCCTTGATTTGTCCTCTATCTGTCAGGTGACCATACGTACATTTAAACTAAATCTGATTCATTTACACCATTTAATTGAATCATTTACTTTCAGTAAGCTTTAAACAAACAAACAAACAAAAGGTGCCATTAGATATGAAATGACAATCTCTAACGCTCCCCATCATTCTCCCTCTAATCTCAGATGGCATGGTGGGTCAAATCAAAGGCTCCCATGGTCCAACTTTGACCCGCGAAGCCCTAGTTTGGGCATCTCTGCTATAGAGCTCCAGTAAGGCACAGATCCACTCACCGTAAAGAGCGTTTTTGGAGGGCGAGTAAACAACGCTAGTGTGTAGAGATAGAAGTTCAGCAGACCGTAGAAGGAGAGAAACTCAGCTGGTGGAGAACAACATTCAGGACAATAAACTACAGATGAAGACACAATACAATACATCCTGCTTTCAGTTCGGCGGGAATAATGCGAAACAAATGTGTTAAATTATAAAAACTGTTGTTATTATTATTATTATTATTATGTCTACAGAACAAACCACTGTTATCAAACCACTTGCCTAACTAACATTAATTTGCACTTTTGTTAAATTGGAAAGAAAACTGTTGGATAAACACTATTAGATATTTTAAAACACCAGCACTTACAGCCAAATATACAAATAAGTCTCCACAATGCTGGCGTAACTGCAGATGCAATAAAGCAAACCATTATCATATACTTTGGGAATGTATGCATGTTCAAGAATATTGGAAAGAAATACAGGAGGCTCTTGAACATCTATTTGAAAAAGATATACCTCTAGAAAGTAAATTGTTATATTTTGGCTGTGTGGATCCAGATAATAAATACCTGATGCGTGCTCTCATGGCTGCCAGCAGAAAAGCAATCACACGCAAATGGCTACAGCAAGAGCGACCAACCCTTAGTAATTGGATAGACGCAACTATTGAGATCTACACAATGGAAAAAAATCCCTTTTGTCGTCAATTTAAAGAAGGATATATTCCTGAGGAAATGGAGGAAATGGGTTGAATATATTTTAGTTAGAAGACCCGACTTTGTGGCTATAAATGAATAGATGTTGTTCTGATAGATAAATATATGCTAATGTCTGTACATGTATACGGTTATACTTATTCATATTACAATGTGTGACATTCCCACGTGTATAATGAAGATGGTCAGTTGAGATTATTCTGGAAGGAATTATTATGACATGTGTTCTTACCCTGGATGTAAATAGTGCTTTACTTTCTGCTTATTTTTGATTACTATATTTATTTGATCTTTTTCTTATCATTTTTCTTTTTCTTCTTTCTTTATGCTGTTTTTCATTTTATATCTACACAATTTGAGTACTGCTGTGTAGTAAATTCACCTGACAATAATGTACGGATTTTTTACACCACTTAAGTTCAAATACTGTGATACCAATGTACCCTGAAACGCTGTATGATTGTACTCAATTAAAAGTTCACAATAAACATAAATTATAATTTGCACTTTTGTAATAACTCATTTATTTAGTCTTCACCTGATGGCAGCACATAATACTTAAAGAGTTATTAAAACTATTATATTCAGAAATGTGTTGAAAAGGATCTCAGTAAAACACTTGGCAACAGGGTTCATACGGTCATGGAAAACCTGGAGAACTCATTGAAATTTGACATGGCATTTTCCAGACCTGGAAAAGTTTTGGAAAAATCATGGAAATTAAACAAATATCTGTAAACTTAAATATAGGTCAGTTGCCTTTACTTCCTTTCTGTCTTGGCCAAAACACATGGTCTCACATTATGAATGCTGTGTAAGCATTCATTCATTCGTTTTCCTTCGGCTTAGTCTCAATTTCAGAGGTGGCCACAGCAGGAAAGAACCGCTATGTTTGAGCATTATCTAAATAAATCTTTCCTACAACAGATATCAAAAACATCTAACTAAATAGATAGTTGTGTGTTTTAGGATATGCTATAATACATTTAAACATGCATTGTTTTCTATTATTATTTACCATGTATACATAGACATCACATTAATCATTAGGTCATGAAAATTCACCTGAATGTGCTGGAAAAGTCATGGAATTTTAGTAGTAAACATGTATGAACCCTGTGGCAAATCATTAAAACTGAATTAAGATTTCACAGGAGGTCTAATAATGTTGTGTTCAATTGTATTTGATTATCTCCAGCATGCAGAGACAGTAGAGGCCGTGAAAGGATATAGTTCTGGTAGTGAGTTGAAAGTTCAGCTACAAAGTTGTCTTGCAGCGCCTTGGAGCCGAACCGCAGGTAGAGGATGAGCACACTGAGGAGACAGGAGGAGGACATGAGCACACACACCTGATCATCAACACACACACCTGTATGTGTATAAATATGTCTGTGTGTGTGTGTGTGTGTGTGTGTGTAAATATGTCTGTGTGTAAGTGTGAGGGTATAAGTCTGTGTATAAATGTGAGTTTGTGTGTAGTGAGTGTAAGTGCATGTGTATATGTGTCTGTCTGTATATATTGTGTATGTGTGTGTGTTTGCGTGTATAAATCTGAGTGTGAGAGTTTACTTTATGTGTGTGTGCGTATATACACATCCATTGTGTGTGTGAGTAAGTCTGTGTAGAACGTCAGTGTGTGTTAATAGTGTATATATGGTTAGTGAGTGTGTGAGCATGCATGTGCGTGCTTGTGAGTGCCGTTGTGTGTTCACCTGATCACCAGCACCCACAGTGTCAGCGCTGTCAGGAACTTGAGCCTCAGATCTGAGAGGTAAATAAACACACATGAAACAGCTGGTAAACGTACGTGTGTGTGTGTGTGTGTGTGTGTGTGTGTGTGTGTGTGTGTGCGTGTGTGTGTGCTCTGCAATAGCCAGTCTGGATGTTTGGAAAAGTCCATGTCACCTCTATCCTGAATTAGCAGATATTCCTTCATGTATTTGTTTGTTTACTTCATTGTGCAGAGCTGATCTGGGTGTGTTAATATCGACCTGTAACACACTCACTGACTATTTATCTGCACCACTGCTTTGGGATTATTTGGATGTTGTGTTGCTTTAATTAGTATTAGTCATTTCTAATAAATAATCAAATGGTGTGTGTGTGTGTGGTGTGTGTGTGTGTGTGCACCAGCTGTGTATTACCTGAATATGGCATATTCTTCAGCTCTGAACAGGCACGGACCACCAGAAACACCAGATACAGCACATACACACACACCACCAGCAGGAAGAAGATCTTCATGCCCTACACACACACACACACACACACACACACACACACACAAACTACTACTAGCAGGTTTTAGGGAAGATACAGTGGGTATAGAAAAGAATCACCCCCCTTCAAAATAATTACATTTTGTTGCATTGTAGCCTGAAATGAAGACAGACACAGTTTTGTTTTATCTAACTGTATTTACTTGGTGCAACTTATAACACCCAACCAAAAGATATAACACCAACATGTCTGAAAAAAAAATGAACATAAAAAAACGAAATCAATGGGTTGGAAAAAGAATCACCCCCTTGTTTCAGTATTTGGTTGAATAACCTTTTGCTTTAATTACAGCCTTTAATCTGTTGGGATACCTTTCTACTAACTTTGCACATTTAGACTTGCAATATAGCCCACTCCTCTTTGCAGAACTGTCCAAGTTCAGTTAAATTTGATGGTGTCCATTGTGGACTGCAATCTTCAAGTCATTCCACAGATATTCAATGGGGTTTAAGTCTGGACTCTGACTTGGCCATGCCAGGACATTCACCTTTTTCTTCTTTACCACTGTGTGGTCAGTTTTGCTGTGTGCTTCGGGTCGTTGTCATGTTGGAAGGTAAACCTCTTCCCAATGATAACTTTCTGGCAGAGGGCAGCAGATTTTCCTTAAGAATTTGTCTGTATTTTGCTCCATCCATCTTCCTTCTATCCTGACAAGTGTTCCAGCTCCTGCTGCAGAGCAACAACCCCATAACAAGATATTTCCACCGCCATGTTTTATGGTAGGAATGGTGTTATTTGGATGGTGAGCTGTATTGGATTTCCGCCAGACATATCGTTTGGTGTTGAGGCCAAATAATTCAAATTTAGTCTCATCTGACCATATAACACTTTTTTCCATGTGGCCTCGGAATCTTCTAGGTGTGTTTGGCAAAGCTCGGTCATGACTTTGTTGTTTTTCTTGAGAAGAGGCTTTTTTCGTGCAACCCTCCGATACAAGCCACATTTGTGGAGAATTTTGATGTTGTCACTTGCACACAATGACCACTCTTTGACATAAATTCCTGCAACTGCTTCAGAGTTGTTGTAGGCCTCTTGGTTGCCTCTCTGGCCAGTTTTCTCCTGGCTCTTTCATCCAGTTTGGAGCAACGTCCTGATCCAGGAAGGGTCTGTGTTGTACCAAATACCAGCCACTTTTTAAAATGGACTTCACTGTGCTTCTAGGCATTGATAAAGCATTTGAATTTTTTTGTATCCATCCCTTGACTTTCCCTTTCCCTTGGCCAGGCCACTATTTTATCCCTGAGATCTTTTGACAATGCCTTGCCAGCCATAGTTGATGGTTTGCTTCAGTTGCACTACCTAAGGTTGAAATGCTACAATAAAGCTATTTTTATGCTGAGCTAATCAAATTGACCACCAATGAAAGTGAAATGGCATTGTGTGTTGTTAAGAAGGTGATTAGCTACATTTGATTGAGTTAACCAGTAATTTTTAGGAGGGGGGTGATCCTTTTCACAACTGAGTGATTCTGTTTTATGCTTGTTAATTGTTTTCAGACATGTTGGTGTTATATCTTTTACATAGATGTTATACGTTGTACTGAATAATTACACCTAGATGAAACAAAACTGTGTCTGTCTTCATTTCAGGCTACAATGCAACAAAATGTAATTATTTTGAAGGGGGGTGATTCTTTCTATACCCACTGTAAATCATGCTTCTTCATTATGATCAGGCTAGTATCTGTAACACAAAGTGACTCTAGTTTGATTTTGATGTATTTTACTTTAAGATCATCAGAAACGTGCTGCAAATCATAATGCGAAATACACATTTCATTACACTTTTCACCACAACAGCAGCAGTTTTCATAACATCTGAAATAAACCACTACTTATAATGCACAGTGGATGTTTAACTGTAATAAAAGTAGGGCTGCAGGATATTGGCAATATAATGGCATTGCCATATTTAGTATTTCTGTGATATACATTGAGATTTGAATGTAATTTCCTGAGATGATTTAAACAACTATATGTGGGAAGAATCCCCAATTTTACATTGATCGGGAGTGTATATGCATGAAATAAAAGAACTTTACTGTTTACTATAGTCTTACAGTATCGAGACACAGCAATAAAATAGTGAAATGTAAATAACACTGCATACAGTGGTCAACATTTAAAGTGGACCACCACAAAAATGTGAAAGAGTCCTAAAACTATTCACCATTCTTATTTTAACCAATAATCTCTTTTGATCCACTTCATTGACTACATTGTATAAATGAAAACAAGTAACCTTTGTTAAAGCTACAAATTTGATCCTTTCTTATGCCCAAATGGATTAATTTGTAATTATAATCGTAACTCAACATTGCAGATGCTGCGATGTGACTATTGCAGATTCGCACACTGTGATATCGATATATTGAGCAGCCCTAAATAAACTCTTTCTTTTTTAATCTTTTAACTATTTTATTACTTATTTAGTATTGAGAAACTGACCTGGAAGTTCTGGATGTCCACTTTATACTGATATGTAGGATCCTGCAGCTCGTTCACTCTGAACAAAACAAAATCAAATCAAATACGTCACAGAAACACACACACACACACACACACACCTCTTACAAAAGAGTGCAGTATATCTTTATTTACTGCCATGATTTCTGAATGATCACTGTAGTTAGGCCTGTCACAATAATCAATATATGGATTATCACACAACACATGGACATGAGCTCAATCATTTCTGGTGATGCAATATATATCGTCCATACATAAAAACAATTCTCGCAGCATTTCAGCTCATTGCGCAACATGCATTGTGATGATATTATTTTGTCATCCTGGCATTATATAATAATGTGTGGCATAAAGCGGTCCTAAAATGACAATAATCTCATTTATCTCAATATATTTTAGTGTGATATTTCATACAACAATAAATGAATATTGTGGCAGGTCTAACTGTAGACTGAAATAATGATACTGAATATACAGCTTTAAATCACTGTATTTATTCCATTTTACCTACAGTCAACAAAAACACTGACTTTACATTGCCAGTTAATGACATTTTACAACTTTTACTGTATTTTTAATTAATTTAAAATGTAATTAAATCACTATATTAACTTAAATTGTACCTACAGTCAATAAGAAACAGTTATTTCACACTGCAATAACATTTGACAGTTTTGACTCTATTTTAATGCAGAATGAGATCTCTTTGTGAGCAGAATGAGCTTTACTGTAAAACATTAAGGACTCCTACTGATCTTAAACACTGATAAAATAACAGCAAAATACTGAAAACCTTTACAAGCAAGATCATACTGAGAAAGTCTTACGTCTGCCAGATTCCCAGTGTTACAGCTGATAACCACAGCAGGCCCACCATCAGCAGCTTGGGCAGGTAAAAGGTCAGAAACCGCCTCTCGCCCTGCGGAGATCAAGACAAACATACTGTCACAGTTCTAGATTTGATATTTTTACAGATTTACTAAGTCATTTGTTTTTATATGTATGTTTTAAAGGTTTAGAAGTGACACTGAGTGATTGAATAAGATATTGCAGTCCAAATCAAAACACTGGAGAGTTTTGTGTTTGTGCGTCTGTGTGTTTGGATGGAGGACGACTGTGTTATTTTGCACACTCATGCTTTCATTTCTCTGTTTTTATGTCTGTCTGTTTTTCTGAATCAGTGCACACACACACACACACACACACACACACACACACACACACGCACACGCACACGCACACGCACACACACGCACACGCACACGCACACTGATACTTTTATTAATCAGGAATGCATAATCAAATGTGACAGTAAATATGTTTATGTTGTTGTAAAAATTAAACTATATTAATTTTTAATAATTACAATAAACAAAACATTCATTTTCATAATTTAAAATGCAAAATTAATAAAATACTTAGAAAAACACATGACACAAATGTAGGTTGCCAGATTGACGACACCAACAGGAGCGAGCATGCCTGACGATCTACCTTTACACTGTACGCTGCTCAGCTCATGTTTACCTTTATTATATTTACATTATTTGCTAATTAAAAACCACCTCATGTGTATTTCTATAACTCTGAATCTGCAGAATCTTCTGAGGTCACATTTTCAGCTGCGTCCACATACACAGAGCCTTCATGACTGAAATTAAATACACTGTTTTCCACCATCTGGCAACCCAGGGTGCTAGAATAGTGTTTTAAGTAGTAGTGTAAGAGGTTGTTCTTGTTGTTGTGTTGTTGTGGAGGTGGATGTATCCCCTATTTTAACATCCCAAAGTTGACAGGTATGCACTAGCATTGTTTTTCAGATAAACAATATATCCACTTAGCATGTTTCTTAAATGCCTGCAAACATTTGATGGTATCTTTATGATTTAGAAGAGCCAAAAATGTACATACAGCACCTTTAATGTAAACACATTCCAGATAATTTTGCCGTACACATTAATAACATTGGTCAATTAGTCAAGTGTGATAGGATAGAGACTGAATCTGCACCTGAACTCTGATACCGTGGTAAACACACAGCCAGAACAGCAGCAGAGCACACAGAAAACACAGCCTGGAAAAATGCATCCAGAGTTCCCGGAAACCAGCTGTTGACCAGGAACGACAGCGGGAAGAACGGGTCTGCGGCACACACAACATCACAACAGTATTATTCACAGTATGGCCATTTGCATACACTGATCTCTCATTATTCCACCATGCCAAGGTATACCCAGATTTCCATTATAGGACACTTTATAATGGAAAAATTCTGCCTTTAAAAAGACATTTGAGGAAACTTCATGCAATTAAAAATGTCTATCCATGTTTAAACACAGGGATTTGAGCTTGACTAGGGTTAATCGCGTTGCTTTTTAATGTGATATACGTGATGTTGAATGTATTTGTGTTGCTCATTTCTTACATGACCCATGTATTATGTGGTGAAACCAAAGATAAATGTCCACTTGTGGATAATAGTCAAATAAAAGCTTCTGACCGTTGTAGAGCAGCAGCAGCGGCAGGAGGATGGACATCCACTTCTGCTCGATTCCCCAATCCCTCATGGAGAACTTCCTCAGAGAGTGTGCAAACATACACTGCACGTACACACACACACACACACAATAGTCATGTTACCATACATCTATTTTTATGCACATCTCCGTCAGTCTGTCATCACAGTGCTTCAGTATTATTCTTCTATTATTATTCCCTCCAGAACTGTCTTGAGCATCTGTCTGTGCTCCCATCTCACGCCTCCGCAGTCACCGTGTTCATTGTGTTGGCCTTGGTCTTCTGAGGCACAGCTCATTTATTAGAGAACAAACACCACAGTGGAGAATCCCAACAGTGCAGCAAACTCCACTTCTCTCAGCTATATTACTGACCGCGCAGAAGGAGCTGAGGTGGTGATGCGCTTCTGTTTCTCATTAGATAATGTGAAGTCTGATTACATTAATTATATGGAGACACGTCCGAGGCTCAGACACACTCTCCCTATTCAAACTAGATTAAAGACCTATCTGTTGAGTAAAGCATACACTCAGTCCATCACTTAGGCGGGTTCCCACACAGGTTCTGCATCTTGTTGATATACACTATGAACATCAGCTACGCTAATTATTCTCTTTATTCTCCATTTCCACCTGGGGATACTCTTCCCGAGGCCCTCAGACTATGCAGCACACTGATTCAATCCAAGACCAGCGACGAGATGATCCCAATGTTTCCATATACTGGACCAGGCCGTATCCTGAGCCGCTACTGTGGTGGTCATGGAGGAGTGGAGAACATGAGACTGATTCCTGTGATGCTCCAGAGACAGACGAGTCTTCGCTGAGGCCAGCTTCCAGCCTCCGCCACTGAGACTGCAGCTCTGCACAAGACGTTTGGCCAGTGGAGAAATTAAAATGGTCGTGCCCAACTGAGCCTGGTTTCTCTCAAGGTTTTTATTTTTCACTTCCGCCATTAGTGAAGTGTTTTTCCCTCTCCGCTGTCACCACTGGCTTGCATGGTTCAGGATCTGTAGAGCTGCACATCGTTGGATTTGCTCTTCAGTGTTTGGACTCTCAGTAGTGATTATTAAACCACACTGAACTGAGCTAAACTGAACTGAACTTAAACACTACAAACTGAATTACACTGTTCCTATTTACTGTGACCTTTTATGTGAAGCTGCTTTGACACAATCTACATTGTAAAAGCGCTATACAAATAAAGGTGAATTGAACTGAATTGAACAAAAAAAAAAAAAAAAAAAAAAAAAAAATAAATAAAATAAAATCACTAATGTATTCTGATATTCCAATGCGTAAAAGCACAACTCTTAATAATGAAGCCAAGAGAATGGGAACTTTGGCTGACCTCACTGCTCAGTAGGCTTATAGGTAATATGTATACCGCGGGATCTAAAAACAGCAATGGTGTCAGTTTCAATACTGTTTCTGTCATAAAAAACAATGCACTTAAATAGGAGGCAAGTATTAAATATTAAATATTATTAATTTAATGCCTAAAAATGCGTGAGCGTGATTGTCATCACAGGACAGTGTGGAGGAAAGAGAGAAAAGGTGAGGGTAAGATGGCGAGTTGTGCACCAAGTGACCTGGTCTCGTAAAAGAACACAACCTCTGCAGTTTGGCAGTATTTCGGGTTCAACAGAAAGAGAAGGGAGACGTGGTAAATACCAACTAGAGGTCTGCATTCCTGCTGCTCATGCAGATCTCTATTACGAACAAGACAAACAGGTGACCTGAGGTCGTATATACAGTATTCAGTTTCTGAATGGTTTAGGCATAAGCCAACAGTTTGGTGACGCTGTCTGCGCCTTACATCATCATTTTTTTATTATGGACGGTAATATTGAATACCGAGGTGAAATAGGGAGGAGGTTTGACGGTATCATAATTTGGATACCGCCCAAGCCTACTGCTCAGCTTCCACACATGACTCTCAGTGCATGAATCTGTAGGCACGCCATGCATGCTGATGATTAAACTGCTTAAATGGTGATTAATGTTTTGTAATATACTCTGAGGACTATGTATCTGTTTGCCCGAGGGATTAACTCATTGTTCAATTGATAAGCATGCTCTTGAACGTAGGATTTAATTAGGTTATATGCCCGTTTCTATGAATGACCTATGCTCTGTTTCTGAACACGAACCTAGTAGTGGAGCTTTATCTATGCATGACAAGTATAAAAAGCTGAAATATACAGACCAGCTTTGCGCTTTCTGACCTATCTATATTGATCTAAACTGAGGTTGGTTGCCCTTTATTCTCAGCGGAGGATAAAGTAAGGGTTCTGTTATTTGTATTTTGTTTATTTTACTTTTTCACTGTATTTTATTTTATTAAAAGTGTATTTTATTACTTATCTTCACTGGAGTGGACATTGAGTGTGTGTTTTTTATTCATTGCCATGTCAGCAACCAAGGCTATTTTCATGGCAAGAACATTTAAATAATAAATAAACAATTAAGAACAACAAACAAATGAATACACAAGTTCAATAAGATGTTTAGTCTAAACATTTTCCTGGTGTCACTTTGCTAAAATGTCCTTCGAGTTCATTTCTGGAAGCATTTAAAGCAGGACAGTCCAGTTAAATGTGTTTTACAGTGAGGGGATTGTGCAGCACAAACAGTGAGTGGGGTCTTCATCTTTAATTAAAAAGGCGTGAGTTAATCTTGTATGTCCAATACGACGTCTGGTAAAATCACTGGATCAAATCTTAAAATGCCTTACTTTTTTTTTTTGGAGCTTTCAGTTGGATTTCAGGTAATTATTATTTTCCAATGCATCCCACTCCTCTTGCCACTTATTTAAAATGTAAACGTTGATAAAAGCTCTCCTCTGATGGAGGAATTTGGAGTGGACATTGACTTCATTTCCAGAAACCCATCAAGTTACCCTGTGTGGTAAAGTATGAATCTGATTTATTTCTTGAGCAAAACATTATAAAGATGATCCTTTAACTAAACTCTAGCTAAGAAATAAAGCCAGAGAGGGATCCTAGTTTATCTTAGTTTAATTAGGGTGATTAAATAAAGGGGATCCAGCAGAATGGAAATGCTGCTTTATTCACTAATGATTTATGAGATATTACTGTTAATGTGCAGAAATCTTTGGATGGAAACAGTCAATGTGATGCACTCATGATGACGCACTGGTGAAGAGTGAGTGTGTGTGTGTGTGTGTGTGATGTGGAGTTACCCACAGTAACTATGAAGGTCATCACCACAAACACAAAGCGGAACCAGATCTCCACCTGAGAGAAGGTGGCGTTGTACATCTTAAACTGCTCCAAAACACACACACAGAGAGAGAGACAAACGGATGATTATTCATCACAATAATAAACGGGTGATAATAGAGACTGTTCAGTAAAACAGAGCTGGAGTGTGTGCTGTTCTTCTGCATGTATGTTTCGGCTCATGCATTTCGACTCACCACAAAAGTGACATTCTTGATGTTGTCCTTGAGGTCGTCCTGCAGATTCCTGAAGCTGACGTTGATCTTGTACTGAGTGTAGTTCAGATAACCCAGATGCAGGACGATGATCTCATCACACGCCTGCTGATGCTGCGCGGACACACACACACACACAATTTATGAAGACCTGAAAGAATACACACACATGCTCACAAACACACTCATGCACACACCACGCTCATGAACATCTGAAATAACACAAGCATGCACACCCAAACACACACACACACACACACTCATAAGACCTGAAAGAACACACATGCATATGCACACACAATCACTCTCCCACACACTCACTCACAAACACGCACACACTCATGAAGACCTTAAAGAACATATACATGCAACACACACACACACACACACACAAAGATTTAAAAACACACACACATTAATAAGGCCCTGAATGAAAGCGCACACAACACACTCACAGCGGCGCAGCGCAGGCTTCTATTCTTGTTGTGCACGTTGTCACTGATGCGCATCACACTGGCGTCCTGCATCACACCCTGCAGCTCCACATTCATCCCGAACTCCCGCCAGCTGAAATCTACAACTGAATACACACACACACACACACACACGCACACACACATTAAACAAAGACGAGAGGAACAAAGATTTCAGAGAAAAGATGATAATAATGCAAACTCTGAATACTGAGGGAAACAATAATCATCAGCAAACTCTAGAAGTCTGCGCAAGACATAACCCGGTCAGAAACCATGACTGTAAGTTGTCATAATTAATATTTGTAATATCTGCATGCCCTATTGTTGCATATATCAGATTAAAGCTGGATGATGATACAGTTAGATGTGTGGAGGATATAAAGCAGCAGTTAGCTGTGTGTTTAGAGTGATCCTCACTGTTGTTCTGAAGCTGAATGATGCACGTGAGCCACAGCTGCTGGTTATAGTTGGACAGCGGCTGAGATCTGAGGTCAAACGGACCAATCTGAAGACAGAACACACACAAACATATCAGACTTACACCAGCAGTTCAAGATCGCCAGTCACTGACAGTATTGCAGAAGGCGTCCCACTTTTATTTAGCTGTGTGTAAATGACTCTACATGCTAGAGTGTGGCGGTTCAGTTAACAAACACACTGCTGATGACAGAATGCCTTAGATATAAGTGTACAACTACATTAATCGAAAACTATGCATGTTTTTTAATAGTGTGGAGCCGGGTGTAGTCGTAGATGAGGAGAGATGGCAAGTTCAAGCCTCAGATTTTAAATATCTGGGTATTTGTATTGACAGACGTCTTACTGTTAGATTGCACATTAAGGATTGCTATATGTACAGTTCAAGTCAGAATTATTCGCCTTCCTGTGATTTCTTTTCCCTAAATATTTACCAAATGATGTTTAACAGAGCAAGAAATTTTCCACAGTATTTCCTCTAATATTGTTTCTTCTGGCAGGGTACCCCCGGGATCCTCCAAATGAAATTCAAGGCTTTTTAAGACCTTTTTAATACCATTTCAGATGAAATTCAATGACAATTTCGTACCCATTCCAACAGAAGTATGAGGGAAAAATGTAAAACCTGTATAAACGTACAAGTGACTTCATATTAATTTATTTTGTGTTGTCACTTGTCACTTTATGTACACTGGAAGCTTCTGTAGCCAAAACATATTCCTTGTGTGTGAAGCACATTTGGCAATAAAACTGATTCTGATTCTGATTCTGGAACTGAATAAACATTCTATTTAACTTGTCAGTTATATTCAATACATAGGCAACAGCGTATTCGATTTTTAATAAACAAATACATTTGAACTTGGTGTTGAACACTATAGCCTTCACAGCTCTGCTGCCTTCGGTGCAATTTTTTCACCCAGACTCTCAAGTCCTGAAAGCTTCTGCTTGTGGCTTTTTCTCAACGCGTTTGGCGTAGAGTTGATGTTGAGCCACAATAAGATAGGATGTTCCTTGGCTGTGGTGGCAAAGCTTCTAATGTAGAAATTAAAGGTGTGAACCTACACTGGTCTCAATCGGTTTCAATTCGATATCCGGTGCATACAGTTTATATTTGGGGGGGGCACCAAAACAACATTACACTTCACATCTCACAACACAGGTTTAAGCACACACTGTACATGAGAAACTACATGCAAATGAGAACGCATTACGCCCATGTTTTAGGATTTTAGTCTTTGTTTAAATATCTAAATGGACTATCACTAAAATAATTACATAGTACACTCAAAGGCACTTTGATATGGTTAAAAATCGTACTTTTGAAGCGGTCACCTTAAAACTTTGGAATTATTAACCAAAACCCTTTCTGCTTTTAAATCTAGTCTTAAAGTTCATTTATAATCTTTAGCTTTTAATGCCATGTGAGAGTCTTATATTAGAGTAGTCCTTAGTTTTAAACCGTGTATGCTTGTACAGCTTTGATAAACACGTTTTTAAAAGCGCTTCATACACAAACATCGGCTTAAACTTACTGAAATAATTTACTGATCATAATGCATTTTTAAACTAGTGCCATTTCTTTTGTTAAATATTTAAAAGTTCACAAGACCTCAAAAAAGCAGGAATATCTTTAACTCATGAATTTTCTGACCCACTATTGATTCAACACTGAACTGAGTCTACAATATAAAACAATTGACAATGTGCTGTTAATAAAATTGTACCCCTGATGCAGAGTGGCTGGAACAGCTCAGACGTGCATTATTTTATAGTAATTCAACTGACTGCAGTGCGTTATTCTGCTTATACACCGCAAGACAGCACTCAGATGATATATTAGAGACATTTGTCAGGGTTTTGTCCCAAAGCCTCCTGTGTGTTGAACTAGTTCTTTTTACATCTCATCCAAAACCTTCTGTTGTGTTGGTGTGGTTTTTTTTTTTTTACTCTTTTTAGCAGTAAAATTGCCTATTTTCATTGTCGGTTTGAGTGTTACAATACAAGAAATTAAGTTTTCCATACTAATAACTCTTATTAAAGTCATTCGACAATAAAACAAGCTGAATTGCTCTTGAAAATCCTCAACACATCCAGTTTAACCAAAACTATTAAAGCGAATTGCTGCTAAACGAACGCTTTGGGCCTGACGTTAAACGAACGGATCACGATGAGAGACATTAAAATACATTTGTCAATCCACCGTCAAGTTAAAGCGCACAATCTCACGCCGACAATTTAAAACGTGACCACAAAATCACTATACAACGTAATATCGTTGTAATGTTTTGTGTGCTGTGGTCGATCAGCACATGGGAGATGCTCCAGCCGCCATGTTGCTCTCCGCAACATCAACGCGTCAAAGCGCATTTTACGCAGCAATTATGCACACAGATCAGCTGAAGCCGCAGTTGTGCACGACTGGGTGTCTTATATACGTTTTTGTGTCTTATTTGTGAAGTTTAAGCGACTGTAAAATTATTTAAGAATAGTTTTACGTACTGTGCCAGACGCCTTCATGGTGTCTCACGCCGACGGCCACTGTGAAAGAGGAAGCAGCAGGGCGGAGATCCCTGACGTCAACCCTCTTCCGAAAGGCGGGACATTCTGGAGCCGCCTTCATTGGTCATTCAGAGCTGTCAATCATATATCGGTCTCGTTTTTTTAATTTAAAAGCAATTTACATTATATAAATGTATAATATAGTTTAATTATGATCCTAAGTAACTGTAATGTATTTTACTATATACTATTTATTATTTAAACTAAAATTAATTAAAAATAATGTTACAAAAACGAAAATAATACAAAAAAATACATATAAGTTAATAAGATGCAGCTATTATTATTAATAAAATACATTTTGTATAAACTAAATAATATTGATAACAATATAACAATATCCAGCGGTCAATCATAGATATTACCGGTCTCGTTTTTCATTGAAAATTAATTTATAAATATAGCAGATTATAATCCTAATGAAACGCAATGTATTCTATGTAATTTAATATATACTATTAATTATAAATAAATATAATATATTTAACAATCAAAGCTAACATTTAGGAATATATATATATATATATATATATATATATATATATATATATATATATATATATATATATATATATATATATATATACGCATTAAACTAAATGTTTTCGATTTCTCGTCTAATTCACAAAAAGTCTCTACACATTGTTTCACTGGATTCATTAATTATGTTATAAGTCACTTCTTAACTTTATTGGTGGGTAAATTTCGAGCTTTTTTACCATTCAATCTGCTCAAATAAGGTTTGTATTTTTGGCAACAACGTGGTTATGCATACTTATTTAACTTTCATACCTTACATTTTTAAGACGCGGTTATTTTATTATATTTACATATTAATTCATTTTTACCACGCGTGCCGTACTTTTTCTGTGCGTCACAACGTAAGCGACGTATTATTTCCATGACAACCGCTCAGGCTGACGACAACAACGAGCAAACATGGACGACGATCAGATAGTAGAAGAGGTAAACGACGAGAAAGATGTGTAATATTAAATAAGTGTATATGTAAGTGTCTGAAATATTAATAGTGCTGTAATATGGCGGCTGTTACGCCTGTGTTTATTGTCGTGTGTGTTTTCCAGAGCGCGTTTTATAGTGGATGAAGTGAGCAGCATCGTGAAAGAGGTGAGTTTCTGTCTCACAGATGATGGTTTAACGTCCATTTAATGTGTTTAGTGTCTATTTAATATGTGTTCTCTGTGTGTTTAGTGTCTATTAATGTGTTCTCTGTGTGTTTAGTGTCTATTTAATGTGTTCTCTGTGTGTTTAGTGTCTATTTAATGTGTTCTCTGTGTGTTTAGTGTCTGAGTGTGTTATGAACAGTGTTGGGGTTAACGCGGTTGTTCCTAGAAGGGATACAGCTGCGGCCGGAGGTTAACGAGAGTTATTCATATTATTAATTAAATTAACAGTTAATTGTATTTTACTAACCTCTACTCCTTCCCCAAGCTTAAACCCAACTATCACAATAATTTAAAAACACTAATATACCGAGTGTTTATTCTTTCTTTAATTACCCATTACATTGCATTTTATTAACGTCTCCTCTAAACCAACCCCTCAGAGCAATGTAAAAAAAGGCATTATACAGAGAATTATTTATTAAATTAACCATTAATTGTATTTCAATAACGTCTACCCATACCTCAACCCTCATATTAATGTAAAATATGAATTATTGTTGTGTATTACAAAATTGATGCTATATTGATGTATTTGCAGCTGTATCCCTTATCGACCTAACTGGTTAACACATTACAAGTAACAGTAGTTATGTATTTTAATCAGAGTACTTTTAAAGTAATATCTGCATTTAAAGGTCTCCCAGTTACGTTTCAATTGTATCGTGTGTCAGCTCTCCTGTCCCCATGTTTTATATCAGTATTATTATCATTATCATGCAAACATCAAACAAAAAAAACTAATTACATGATCTACAATCAGTAACACTCACATAAACAAGACTAATATAGAGGGATAAAGACCATACTTAAAGTAAATAAATGAATGAACACATTATTAAATAAAAATGAATAACATATAATAAATTAGGGGTGGCACAGTGGCTAGCTCTGTGTTCTCACAGCAAGAAGGACGCTGGCTTGAGTCCCGGCTGGGTCAGTTGGCATTTCTGTGTGGAGTTTGCATGTTTCTCCATGTGTTGGTGTGGGTTTCCTCCGGGTGCTCCGGTTTCCCCCACAGTCCAAACACATGCGCTATTGGGGACTTGATGAACTAAGTCAGCAGTAGTGAATGAGTGTTTCCCATACTGGGTTGCGGCTGGAAGGGCATCCGCTGTGTAAAACATATGCTGGAATAGTTGGTGGTTCATTCAGTTGTGGCGAAGGGACTAGCGGAAAGAAAATGAATGAATGAATGTGCTTTATTTGAGAGGTTTAGTTAAGGCAGACTATATTCACTCAGAGGATAAATGGTGTACACAGAATTAAAGAGGTAACTGTGTGTGTGTGTGTGTGTGTTCAGTCTCTAGAAGCGGTGATTGGCAGAAACACGTATGAACACAAGCGTGTGAGCCAATGGACGTCCAGCGTGGCGGAGCAGTGTCTCGGGCAGCTCAGCAAACTGGGCAAACCCTTCAAATACATCGGTGAGAAACCTGCAGAAGGGCTGCATGATATATGCTGCAGTTACTGTGCTGATCATCTGCTGTTTCTCCTTCAGTCACGTGCATCATCATGCAGAAGAACGGCGCTGGCCTTCAGTCGGCCTCCTCCTGCTTCTGGGACAACACCACAGATGGTGAAACGCTCTATCCACTGTCACTTATACTACTGCTGAATGCTTGATTCTGATTGGCTGATGAGCACTCTAAGATTATTGTCAGATAAAGGCACAGCTAAAGTAGTTCCGGCAGCGCATTACAGCACCATATCACTCCGCTGAATGATTTGTTACAGCTACAACAGTCAAGAAATCACATCCAAAACGTATTTAGCAAGGGAACTGCTAGCTGGTACAGGCCCTATGACAAAATTCTGGTGATGGCTGTGTTTGATTAGGCCCTCTATAGCAACTCTGAGGGCCCCAAAACAGCGTGGGCCCTTATAATAGTCCTCACTTCGCCCCCTAGAGGCGTACATGGTATTTAGTATGCAATGAATGGTTTAACTGTGCTACTGTAATGTGTATATGAATGAGTTTTCATTTTGTCCTCTGGTGAACTGTCCTGCCATTATACAATCACAGCACTTAAGATCTGATTCCTTTAAAACCCGCTGATCTTCACTGCCTGACTGATATACGATATAAAGTGGCCCTCAGAATGCACCAGAAGCACTGCAGTAAATGACATTGTTCTGCACCATGTCTTTAAAATATAGAGACGTATTTTACCGCAGTATTTATAATAGTTTTAGCACTCACCTTTTTCTCCTGATGGCTCGTGTGTTTAGAGGGTTTTTCGTCTCGTTTTACACGTTAACAACTAAATGAATGCTTGGATCTATTTAACTGATTACATTTGAGCTATGTTACAACATCGATGCTGTAAAAGCAAACATATGAAACTGAAAACAGTCGCATTAACCTTTCACAGGAAGTTTATCAGCACATTAGATGTCGCCTACACTATTGTTGTCTATTGAAAGGAATGCGTCAATAGAGCCGCCATTTTAGTACAGGGTAGCCCTCCTTTGAAATGAATGCGGGACCCAGCTGCAGCGGAGGACTGTGGCCATCCAGAGCCAGAGTTTGTGAGCATGGAGATGTATTATCCTCCCTCCCTGCTTAATTTGATCTAATCTGTGTCCTGAAACACCCCCCCCCCTCCTCTCCTGCTTTCACTTCTCATTTTGACAGAGGGAGCGATTCACTTGTGAATGAATCTCCGTTATGAACGACTCGTAAACTTAGCTGACAGTGAGTACGTTTACATGAACACCAATCATTCGATTTTAATGCGATGAAGACAATACTCTGATTAAGAGTCGACCATGTAAACAGCCATTTTTGATTAATTTAATCTGATTAAAGTCATAATGGAACTAAAGAGAATGTAATTAAGATGTGGAGTACGCTGATATTAGACGCATTATTAAAGTGCATTACAGACATGTAAACACTGTAATCGAACTATTACCTTCATGTAGGACTTTTCACCGCGTTTGCGACAGGATAGTGTATACAACACACAGCTATCTGACACTATTATCTGCACCTACAGAGTCAGTGAAGACCACAGACACAGGATTTTTTTTCCTATTCAGCGTGCGGTATGAACTTCCATTGAAACTACACTCCTCCAGCAGTTCATAGTCGCATCCAATATCTCGCTTGTCAGGGGGGGGCATGCATGAAATGTTCCTGAATGAAAGTGAAAGTGCTGAACTGCAGTTAAAGTCGGCAAATTAACAATAAAACACCCATGTGGCTAGCACGGTGACACAATGACGTTAACCTAATTATGTGTTATAACATGTAAAACGGGATCATACAACTCATGTAAATGTCTTAATCTTATTATTAGATTACTGATGTCCATGTAAACGTAGTCAATAATACGAGTTTTCTAGCACTGCAGCGTCTTGTTGTCATATTGCATTTACATTGTTTGCTGATTTTATTCAACAAAACTAGCATAAGCCTAGCATTTAGTGTAAGTTTGTGCTACTTTGCCTTATGGTGAATGCAGTTAGTGACTGCATTATCATCAATATTACTAAAACGTAAATAACGAAATCTTCCCGATGAAATGTTCTGCCTTTGTGCGGTTTTCTTAGTTTGCTCATTATTACACCCGTACACAGCGCTGAAGTCCAGCATCTTCATTGACACACTGTCTTGACTAGTGCGGTTGAATGACATTTGTGCTGGGAGCCCTGTACAAATATGGCGGCGCTATTGACGCATGCTCGGGGTCCGTATGCAATATCTAGTGTATATATCTATGAAAAACACTACATTATATAACATTATAGACCATTAAAGCAATAATCTTTCATACTTCAGCTGTAAGAAAAGCACAGAATAGATCCAATAAATAAACTGTGTTATTATTATTATTCCTACACAGCCTCTTGAACATTTGTTTTTCATTTTTACTTAATAAAAAGTTAATAAATATTATATTCAATAATGAAATATTATATTCTCTGCTCTCCTTCAGGAAGCTGCACAGTCAGATGGGAGAATAAATACCTCTACTGCATCGTCAGTGTTTTCGGACTCGCCATCTAGAGGATTTACAACACACACACACACTCACAAGTATACACCCAGTCACACGCACAAAATCAAAAATACATGCACACAAACAGTCACAATCATACACACACACACACCCACGATCACAAATACACACCCACAGTCACACACTCAATCACACACACACACACACACACACACACACCCAGTCACACACACACACACCCACAGTCACACACACAATCACACACACACACACACAATCACAAACACATCCAGTCACACACACACACCCACAGTCACACACACCCACAGTCACACACACAATCACAAATACACACCCACACACACCACACACACACACACACACACACACACACACACACACACACACACACACACACAATCACAAATACACACCCAGTCACACACACACACACCCACAGTCACACACACACACACTCACAAGTACACACCCAGTCACACGCATAAAATCAAAAATACATGCACACAAACAGTCACAATCACACACACACACAAATACACACCCACAGTCACACACACAATCACAAATACACACCCACAGTCACACACTCAATCACACACACACACCCACAATCACAAATACACACCCACAGTCACACACCCACAATCACAAATTCACACCCACAGTCACACACACACACAATCACAAATACACACCCACAGTCACACACACAATCACAAATACACACCCACAGTCACACACTCAATCACACACACACACCCACAATCACAAATACACACCCACAGTCACACACCCACAATCACAAATTCACACCCACAGTCACACACACACACAATCACAAATACACACCCACAGTCACACACTCACAATCACAAATATACACCCACAGTCACACACCCACAATCACAAATTCACACCCACAGTCACACACACACAATCACAAATTCACACCCACAGTCACACACACACAATCACAAATACACACCCACAGAATCACAAATACACAATCACACACACACAATCACAAATACACACCCACAGAATCACAAATACACAGTCACACACACACAATCACAAATACACACCCACAGAATCACAAATACACAGTCACACACACACAATCACAAATACACACCCACAGAATCACAAATACACAATCACAAATACACACCCACAGAATCACAAATACACAATCACACACACACAATCACAAATACACACCCACAGAATCACAAATACACAGTCACACACACACAATCACAAATACACACCCACAGAATCACAAATACACAATCACACACACACAATCACAAATACACACCCACAGAATCACAAATACACAATCACACACCCACAATCACAAATACACACCCACAGTCACACACCCACAATCACAAATTCACACCCACAGTCACACACACACACAATCACAAATACACACCCACAGAATCACAAATACACAATCACACACACACAATCACAAATACACACCCACAGAATCACAAATACACAATCACACACACACAATCACAAATACACACCCACAGTCACACACACAAAATCAAAAATACATGCACACAAACACACACACAATCACACACACACACATAAACAGTCATACAATCACAAATACACACCCACAATTACAAATACACACAACCACAAATACACAACCAGCCGCACACACAATCACAACCCACATCCACACAAATACACACACGCAATCACAAACACACACCTTTAAAAAACACATACACACACACGCACATGCACACACACACACACACACACACACACTCTCACTGCCGTGGTCTTCAGTATTCCAGCATGACAGGAGCTGGTCAATAAAGCACAGGATCGAGCGGGTTCTAAAAGCAGCTGTGTGTGTTTTATTGAGTGTTTCCTCCACAGCTGCTCCTGTAAATGATGAACGTGTGGAAAGGCACAAAAACCCAGAAATGATCAACACTAATGGAGCAGCGCTTCAACAAACACACCGCTCTGCGTCTCACACTCCAGGACGGGCTTCAACACAAACAACCCTGCAAATGAGTTCTGACCCACAAAATAATAAATACACAAGAGGAAACATGTCTACAGGCACAATAATCAAAGAAATCGCCAGAGGAATGTGAGAAAGGAGTGTAAAACTGTACAAAAGAAAGTGGAAAACAAGCAGAATTACAAAAGGAAACTCACATGAGCACAGCGGATCTCAATATTGGCAAATAAACAGCTCAAATGAGCCTGGAAATATCAGAAATATCTGCACAAAACCTCCTCAACTCTAACCTGATGGCAAAAAACATGAAGGAAACATCAAGTGAATGCTGCCAAGAGATATGAAGGTTATATTTCAGTCCAAAAGCTCAATAAAGAGAATACATCTCTGCTTATTTCAAGCATTTATATTATTATTATTATTACTCAAATATTTTTATAACATTTTATTATGTAGTAGTTTATAACTCTATAATACATTTAATTTATTACATTTAATCCTTATTGATTATATAAAATAAATGATCTGCATGATTTTTTGCATGCTTATTTTTTCATAGCGCCGTTACGTTACATTAGAGTTTCATTTCAAGCACTGGGATTAATGCAGTGAAATCTACAACTAACTAGATTTAATACTTGTATTCATTGTTATTGTACAAATAAAGGTATAATTTAGATTCCTAAATGTAATGCATGCGAATACAATGATAAATATTTTAATTTCCTGATGTAAATGTGACAGAATAAAGTCTAAATATATATATAACATCTTTCCTCTAGATATGATGTTCTTGTTTTCCCTTTGAGCTGAAATATAACCTGTAACGTGCACATTCACCTGAACAGTGTTCTGATTTTCCTCCATCAGATGTGTGGTTTACTGACAGATCCACATCAGGAGTTACATTCAACACCACAGCTTTAAAAATAGACTTCTGGCCTGTATATTTACACTCAGTTTAAGACACGGGATTCAGTCGCTGTCGCTCTCGTCCTGGTATTTGGCCGTGGCTTTGATGGCGCGTCCGTTTTGAAGAGGCATTTCCTCATAATCGCTCCTGCAGAGAAACACACACACACACACCAGCGTCAGCGTCTGAACAACACTGCGACTGCACCAAATTGGAAATAATCTGATATGTTTTGTTTTTCTGTGATATGTAGAGATGAGTTATTAGCACATCTGTGGAATTTGAATTGTTTCCAAAATGATTTCCCAACATAAGTTTACACATAATAATTTATTGATTTATTTACTCATTTTCTGATTTATTAATTTATTATTGTTTATTTATTGTAAAGAAAATAATAACTAGTTTAAAATATCCTCACCTTTTTCAGGAAGAACACTATATAACTGCAGGTCAACTGTGTTTAATTATAATAGTCTGTGCTAGAGCTGCACGATCGTGGAAAAATGAGGCATTGCCATATTTAGTTTTGCTCTGTTAATCATCATTGTGGAAATATTAAATAAAATAAAAATTGCAGACATCAACTGTGTATAATTTCATCAGATGACTTGAATAGCTCAATTTGGAAAGACTTCATTATTGAATACTGACTGGGATGATATCACAGGATAATTCATCTGCATAACATACAGTATTTATATTTATCTGGAGAGTGCTGCTGTATTCATTTAGCAATCATTTAATCATTTAGCAACTCAAATGTAAATAAACAACACTGCGTAGTCTTCATTGCTTAAGAAATTAAATGCAATTAATCTTTGTAATAAAACATCATCATTTCTTTTATAATTATAGTTTCCTCTATTAAGGTTAAACTCCAGAATGCGTTTCCCGGTCGACTTTATTCAACATTTAGGACAATTGAGTGTGATTAAACTAGACATACCCGTAAATCACTTCATCATCAGAGTCATTGAGCATGGAGAACGCAGGATTGTCCTTCAGCTGTGAATCTGGAAAAAACAAATCAATTAAAAAAAAAACACACATATGAGACCATTAAACCACTCATAAGAGTCCATTCAATGAGATTTCTGCATAACCTGAAAGATGAATAGATTCACATCAGTGATTTTAAAACATACAAACACTGTAATGTTGCACTGAATATGTAAATTAATGTCTGAAAGGGGCGGGGCTGATGATGTCATCAAAACATGAAAGCTGCTTAAACAGAAAAAAAGTTGATGCAGAATTAAACTTTTTTATTTTAATAAAAATTCTTGATAAAAAAAAAATATATATATTATAAAAAATAGAAATATATATATATATATATATATTAAAAAAAATATATATATATAAAAAAAATATATATATTTATTATAAAAAATAGAAAATATATATATATATATATATTATAAAAAATAGAAAAAAATATATATATATATATTATAAAAAATAGAAAAAAATATATATATATATTATAAAAATAAAAAAAAAATATATATATATTAAAAAATATATATATATATTATAAAAATAGAAAAAAATATATATATATATATTATAAAAATAGAAAAAATATATATATATATATTATAAAAAATAGAAAAAAAATATATTATATATTATAAAAATAGAAAATATATATATATATATATTATAAAAATAGAAAAAATATATATATATATATTATAAAAATAGAAAAAAATATATATATATATTATAAAAAATAGAAAAAAAAAATATATATATTAAAAAATATATATATATATATATATATATATATATATATTATAAAAAATATATATATATTAAAAATATATATATATTATAAAAAATATATATATATTATAAAAAAAATATATATAAAAAAATGTATATATAAAAAATAAATAAATAAAAAAAAAAATATATATATATATATATATATAAAGCAGCTGTGTGAATTAAACTCTCAGCAATGCATTAGAGTAATCAAAAATATAGAGTATTTAGAGCAGGGGTGGCCAAACTTTTTAGAATAAACGGCCAAAACCAAATATTGAGAGCTGAGGGCTGAAGACAAATATACCAAACTATATTCCAGTACATTTGCTATGGGTAATTTCCTAATTTATTAGAAAGCATTACTCTAAATCATATGAACTAATGCAGTATAACATTTAGAATGATAACCTATTGCAATAAAAACAAAATCACATCTATAACACAGTGGAGCTCAGCTAGTCCTGCAGAATCTGCCTTTGCCTTGATTTGTCCTCTATCTGTCAGGTGACCATACGTACATTTAAACTAAATCTGATTCATTTACACCATTTAATTGAATCATTTACTTTCAGTAAGCTTTAAACAAACAAACAAACAAAAGGTTCCATTAGATATGAAATGACAATCTCTAAACGCTCCCCATCATTCTCCCTCTAATCTCAGATGGCATGGTGGGTCAAATCAAAGGCTCCCATGGTCCAACTTTGACCCGCGAGCCCTAGTTTGGGCATCTCTGCTATAGAGCTCCAGTAAGGCACAGATCCACTCACCGTAAAGAGCGTTTTTGGAGGGCGAGTAAACAAACGCTAGTGTGTAGAGATAGAAGTTCAGCAGACCGTAGAAGGAGAGAAACTCAGCTGGTGGAGAACAACATTCAGGACAATAAACTACAGATGAAGACACAATACAATACATCCTGCTTTCAGTTCGGCGGGAATAATGCGAAACAAATGTGTTAAAATTATAAAAACTGTTGTTATTATTATTATTATTATTATGTCTACAGAACAAACCACTGTTATCAAACCACTTGCCTAACTAACATTAATTTGCACTTTTGTTAAATTGGAAAGAAAACTGTTGGATAAACACTATTAGATATTTTAAAACACCAGCACTTACAGCCAAATATACAAATAAGTCTCCACAATGCTGGCGTAACTGCAGATGCAATAAAGCAAACCATTATCATATACTTTGGGAATGTATGCATGTTCAAGAATATTGGAAAGAAATACAGGAGGCTCTTGAACATCTATTTGAAAAAGATATACCTCTAGAAAGTAAATTGTTATATTTTGGCTGTGTGGATCCAGATAATAAATACCTGATGCGTGCTCTCATGGCTGCCAGCAGAAAAGCAATCACACGCAAATGGCTACAGCAAGAGCGACCAACCCTTAGTAATTGGATAGACGCAACTATTGAGATCTACACAATGGAAAAAAATCCCTTTTGTCGTCAATTTAAAGAAGGATATATTCCTGAGGAAATGGAGGAAATGGGTTGAATATATTTTAGTTAGAAGACCCGACTTTGTGGCTATAAATGAATAGATGTTGTTCTGATAGATAAATATATGCTAATGTCTGTACATGTATACGGTTATACTTATTCATATTACAATGTGTGACATTCCCACGTGTATAATGAAGATGGTCAGTTGAGATTATTCTGGAAGGAATTATTATGACATGTGTTCTTACCCTGGATGTAAATAGTGCTTTACTTTCTGCTTATTTTTGATTACTATATTTATTTGATCTTTTTCTTATCATTTTTCTTTTTCTTCTTTCTTTATGCTGTTTTTCATTTTATAATCTACACAATTTGAGTACTGCTGTGTAGTAAATTCACCTGACAATAATGTACGGATTTTTTACACCACTTAAGTTCAAATACTGTGATACCAATGTACCCTGAAACGCTGTATGATTGTACTCAATTAAAAGTTCACAATAAACATAAATTATAATTTGCACTTTTGTAATAACTCATTTATTTAGTCTTCACCATGATGGCAGCACATAATACTTAAAGAGTTATTAAAACTATTATATTCAGAAATGTGTTGAAAAGGATCTCAGTAAAACACTTGGCAACAGGGTTCATACGGTCATGGAAAACCTGGAGAACTCATTGAAATTTGACATGGCATTTTCCAGACCTGGAAAAGTTTTGGAAAAATCATGGAAATTAAACAAATATCTGTAAACTTAAATATAGGTCAGTTGCCTTTACTTCCTTTCTGTCTTTGGCCAAACACATGGTCTCACATTATGAATGCTGTGTAAGCATTCATTCATTCGTTTTCCTTCGGCTTAGTCTCAATTTCAGAGGTGGCACAGCAGGAAAGAACCGCTATGTTTGAGCATTATCTAAATAAATCTTTCCTACAACAGATATCAAAAACATCTAACTAAATAGATAGTTGTGTGTTTTAGGATATGCTATAATACATTTAAACATGCATTGTTTTCTATTATTATTTACCATGTATACATAGACATCACATTAATCATTAGGTCATGAAAATTCACCTGAATGTGCTGGAAAAGTCATGGAATTTTAGTAGTAAACATGTATGAACCCTGTGGCAAATCATTAAAACTGAATTAAGATTTCACAGGAGGTCTAATAATGTTGTGTTCAATTGTATTTGATTATCTCCAGCATGCAGAGACAGTAGAGGCCGTGAAAGGATATAGTTCTGGTAGTGAGTTGAAAGTTCAGCTACAAAGTTGTCTTGCAGCGCCTTGGAGCCGAACCGCAGGTAGAGGATGAGCACACTGAGGAGACAGGAGGAGGACATGAGCACACACACCTGATCATCAACACACACACCTGTATGTGTATAAATATGTCTGTGTGTGTGTGTGTGTGTGTGTGTGTAAATATGTCTGTGTGTAAGTGTGAGGGTATAAGTCTGTGTATAAATGTGAGTTTGTGTGTAGTGAGTGTAAGTGCATGTGTATATGTGTCTGTCTGTATATATGTGTGTATGTGTGTGTGTTTGCGTGTATAAATCTGAGTGTGAGAGTTTACTTTTATGTGTGTGTGCGTATATACACATCCATGTGTGTGTGAGTAAGTCTGTGTAGAAACGTCAGTGTGTGTTAATAGTGTATATATGGTTAGTGAGTGTGTGAGCATGCATGTGCGTGCTTGTGCGTGTGTGTTCACCTGATCACCAGCACCACCAGTGTCAGCGCTGTCAGGAACTTGAGCCTCAGATCTGAGAGGTAAATAAACACACATGAAACAGCTGGTAAACGTACGTGTGTGTGTGTGTGTGTGTGTGTGTGTGTGTGTGTGTGTGCGTGTGTGTGTGCTCTGCAATAGCCAGTCTGGATGTTTGGAAAAGTCCATGTCACCTCTATCCTGAATTAGCAGATATTCCTTCATGTATTTGTTTGTTTACTTCATTGTGCAGAGCTGATCTGGGTGTGTTAATATCGACCTGTAACACACTCACTGACTATTTATCTGCACACTGCTTTGGGATTATTTGGATGTTGTGTTGCTTTAATTAGTATTAGTCATTTCTAATAAAATAATCAAATGTGTGTGTGTGTGTGTGTGTGTGTGTGTGTGTGTGCACCAGCTGTGTATTACCTGAATATGGCATATTCTTCAGCTCTGAACAGGCACGGACCACCAGAAACACCAGATACAGCACATACACACACACCACCAGCAGGAAGAAGATCTTCATGCCCTACACACACACACACACACACACACACACACACACACAAACTACTACTAGCAGGTTTTAGGGAAGATACAGTGGGTATAGAAAAGAATCACCCCCCTTCAAAATAATTACATTTTGTTGCATTGTAGCCTGAAATGAAGACAGACACAGTTTTGTTTTATCTAACTGTATTTACTTGGTGCAACTTATAACACCCAACCAAAAGATATAACACCAACATGTCTGAAAAAAATGAACATAAAAAAACGAAATCAATGGGTTGGAAAAAGAATCACCCCCTTGTTTCAGTATTTGGTTGAATAACCTTTTGCTTTAATTACAGCCTTTAATCTGTTGGGATACCTTTCTACTAACTTTGCACATTTAGACTTTGCAATATTAGCCCACTCCTCTTTGCAGAACTGTCCAAGTTCAGTTAAATTTGATGGTGTCCATTTGTGGACTGCAATCTTCAAGTCATTCCACAGATATTCAATGGGGTTTAAGTCTGGACTCTGACTTGGCCATGCCAGGACATTCACCTTTTTCTTCTTTACCACTGTGTGGTCAGTTTTGCTGTGTGCTTCGGGTCGTTGTCATGTTGGAAGGTAAACCTTCTTCCCAATGATAACTTTCTGGCAGAGGGCAGCAGATTTTCCTTAAGAATTTGTCTGTATTTTGCTCCATCCATCTTTCCTTCTATCCTGACAAGTGTTCCAGCTCCTGCTGCAGAGCAACAACCCCATAACAAGATATTTCCACCGCCATGTTTTATGGTAGGAATGGTGTTATTTGGATGGTGAGCTGTATTGGATTTCCGCCAGACATATCGTTTGGTGTTGAGGCCAAATAATTCAAATTTAGTCTCATCTGACCATATAACACTTTTTTCCATGTGGCCTCGGAATCTTCTAGGTGTGTTTTGGCAAAGCTCGGTCATGACTTTGTTGTTTTTCTTGAGAAGAGGCTTTTTTCGTGCAACCCTCCGATACAAGCCACATTTGTGGAGAATTTTTGATGTTGTCACTTGCACACAATGACCACTCTTTGACATAAATTCCTGCAACTGCTTCAGAGTTGTTGTAGGCCTCTTGGTTGCCTCTCTGGCCAGTTTTCTCCTGGCTCTTTCATCCAGTTTGGAGCAACGTCCTGATCCAGGAAGGGTCTGTGTTGTACCAAATACCAGCCACTTTTTAAAATGGACTTCACTGTGCTTCTAGGCATTGATAAAGCATTTGAATTTTTTTGTATCCATCCCTTGACTTTCCCTTTCCCTTGGCCAGGCCACTATTTTATCCCTGAGATCTTTTGACAATGCCTTGCCAGCCATAGTTGATGGTTTGCTTCAGTTGCACTACCTAAGGTTGAAATGCTACAATAAAGCTATTTTATGCTGAGCTAATCAAATTGACCACCAATGAAAGTGAAATGGCATTGTGTGTTGTTAAGAAGGTGATTAGCTACATTTGATTGAGTTAACCAGTAATTTTTAGGAGGGGGGTGATCCTTTTCACAACTGAGTGATTCTGTTTTTATGCTTGTTAATTGTTTTCAGACATGTTGGTGTTATATCTTTTACATAGATGTTATACGTTGTACTGAATAATTACACCTAGATGAAACAAAACTGTGTCTGTCTTCATTTCAGGCTACAATGCAACAAAATGTAATTATTTTGAAGGGGGGTGATTCTTTTCTATACCCACTGTAAATCATGCTTCTTCATTATGATCAGGCTAGTATCTGTAACACAAAGTGACTCTAGTTTGATTTTGATGTATTTTACTTTAAGATCATCAGAAACGTGCTGCAAATCATAATGCGAAATACACATTTCATTACACTTTTCACCACAACAGCAGCAGTTTTCATAACATCTGAAATAAACCACTACTTATAATGCACAGTGGATGTTTAACTGTAATAAAAGTAGGGCTGCAGGATATTGGCAATATAATGGCATTGCCATATTTAGTATTTCTGTGATATACATTGAGATTTGAATGTAATTTCCTGAGATGATTTAAACAACTATATGTGGGAAGAATCCCCAATTTTACATTGATCGGGAGTGTATATGCATGAAATAAAAGAACTTTACTGTTTACTATAGTCTTACAGTATCGAGACACAGCAATAAAATAGTGAAATGTAAAATAACACTGCATACAGTGGTCAACATTTAAAGTGGACCACCACAAAAATGTGAAAGAGTCCTAAAACTATTCACCATTCTTATTTTAACCAATAATCTCTTTTGATCCACTTCATTGACTACATTGTATAAATGAAAACAAGTAACCTTTGTTAAAGCTACAAATTTGATCCTTTCTTATGCCCAAATGGATTAATTTGTAATTATAATCGTAACTCAACATTGCAGATGCTGCGATGTGACTATTGCAGATTCGCACACTGTGATATCGATATATTGAGCAGCCCTAAATAAACTCTTTCTTTTTTTAATCTTTTAACTATTTTATTACTTATTTAGTATTGAGAAACTGACCTGGAAGTTCTGGATGTCCACTTTATACTGATATGTAGGATCCTGCAGCTCGTTCACTCTGAACAAAACAAAATCAAATCAAATACGTCACAGAAACACACACACACACACACACACACCTCTTACAAAGAGTGCAGTATATCTTTATTTACTGCCATGATTTCTGAATGATCACTGTAGTTAGGCCTGTCACAATAATCAATATATGGATTATCACACAACACATGGACATGAGCTCAATCATTTCTGGTGATGCAATATATATCGTCCATACATAAAAACAATTCTCGCAGCATTTCAGCTCATTGCGCAACATGCATTGTGATGATATTATTTTGTCATCCTGGCATTATATAATAATGTGTGGCATAAAGCGGTCCTAAAATGACAATAATCTCATTTATCTCAATATATTTTAGTGTGATATTTCATACAACAATAAATGAATATTGTGGCAGGTCTAACTGTAGACTGAAATAATGATACTGAATATACAGCTTTAAATCACTGTATTTATTCACATTTTACCTACAGTCAACAAAAACACTGACTTTACATTGCCAGTTAATGACATTTTACAACTTTTACTGTATTTTTAATTAATTTAAAATGTAATTAAATCACTATATTAACTTAAATTGTACCTACAGTCAATAAGAAACAGTTATTTCACACTGCAATAACATTTGACAGTTTTGACTCTATTTTAATGCAGAATGAGATCTCTTTGTGAGCAGAATGAGCTTTACTGTAAAACATTAAGGACTCCTACTGATCTTAAACACATGATAAAATAACAGCAAAATACTGAAACCTTTACAAGCAAGATCATACTGAGAAAGTCTTACGTCTGCCAGATTCCCAGTGTTACAGCTGATAACCACAGCAGGCCCACCATCAGCAGCTTGGGCAGGTAAAAGGTCAGAAACCGCCTCTCGCCCTGCGGAGATCAAGACAAACATACTGTCACAGTTCTAGATTTGATATTTTTACAGATTTACTAAGTCATTTGTTTTTATATGTATGTTTTAAAGGTTTAGAAGTGACACTGAGTGATTGAATAAGATATTGCAGTCCAAATTCAAAACACTGGAGAGTTTTGTGTTTGTGCGTCTGTGTGTTTGGATGGAGGACGACTGTGTTATTTTGCACACTCATGCTTTCATTTCTCTGTTTTTATGTCTGTCTGTTTTTCTGAATCAGTGCACACACACACACACACACACACACACACACACACACACGCACACGCACACGCACACGCACACACACGCACACGCACACGCACACTGATACTTTTATTAATCAGGAATGCATAATCAAATGTGACAGTAAATATGTTTATGTTGTTGTAAAAATTAAACTATATTAATTTTTAATAATTACAATAAACAAAACATTTCATTTTCATAATTTAAAATGCAAAATTAATAAAATACTTAGAAAAACACATGACACAAATGTAGGTTGCCAGATTGACGACACCAACAGGAGCGAGCATGCCTGACGATCTACCTTTACACTGTACGCTGCTCAGCTCATGTTTACCTTTATTATATTTACATTATTTGCTAATTAAAAACCACCTCATGTGTATTTCTATAACTCTGAATCTGCAGAATCTTCTGAGGTCACATTTTCAGCTGCGTCCACATACACAGAGCCTTCATGACTGAAATTAAATACACTGTTTTCCACCATCTGGCAACCCAGGGTGCTAGAATAGTGTTTTAAGTAGTAGTGTAAGAGGTTGTTCTTGTTGTTGTTGTTGTTGTGGAGGTGGATGTATCCCCTATTTTAACATCCCAAAGTTGACAGGTATGCACTAGCATTGTTTTTCAGATAAACAAATATATCCACTTAGCATGTTTCTTAAATGCCTGCAAACATTTGATGGTATCTTTATGATTTAGAAGAGCCAAAAATGTACATACAGCACCTTTAATGTAAACACATTCCAGATAATTTTGCCGTACACATTAATAACATTGGTCAATTAGTCAAGTGTGATAGGATAGAGACTGAATCTGCACCTGAACTCTGATACCGTGGTAAACACACAGCCAGAACAGCAGCAGAGCACACAGAAACACAGCCTGGAAAAATGCATCCAGAGTTCCCGGAAACCAGCTGTTGACCAGGAACGACAGCGGGAAGAACGGGTCTGCGGCACACACAACATCACAACAGTATTATTCACAGTATGGCCATTTGCATACACTGATCTCTCATTATTCCACCATGCCAAGGTATACCCAGATTTCCATTATAGGACACTTTATAATGGAAAATTCTGCCTTTAAAAAGACATTTGAGGAAACTTCATGCAATTAAAAATGTCTATCCATGTTTAAACACAGGGATTTGAGCTTGACTAGGGTTAATCGCGTTGCTTTTTAATGTGATATACGTGATGTTGAATGTATTTGTGTTGCTCATTTCTTACATGACCCATGTAATTATGTGGTGAAACCAAAGATAAATGTCCACTTGTGGATAATAGTCAAATAAAAGCTTCTGACCGTTGTAGAGCAGCAGCAGCGGCAGGAGGATGGACATCCACTTCTGCTCGATTCCCCAATCCCTCATGGAGAACTTCCTCAGAGAGTGTGCAAACATACACTGCACGTACACACACACACACACACAATAGTCATGTTACCATACATCTATTTTTATGCACATCTCCGTCAGTCTGTCATCACAGTGCTTCAGTATTATTCTTCTATTATTATTCCCTCCAGAACTGTCTTGAGCATCTGTCTGTGCTCCCATCTCACGCCTCCGCAGTCACCGTGTTCATTGTGTTTGGCCTTGGTCTTCTGAGGCACAGCTCATTTATTAGAGAACAAACACCACAGTGGAGAATCCCAACAGTGCAGCAAACTCCACTTCTCTCAGCTATATTACTGACCGCGCAGAAGGAGCTGAGGTGGTGATGCGCTTCTGTTTCTCATTAGATAATGTGAAGTCTGATTACATTAATTATATGGAGACACGTCCGAGGCTCAGACACACTCTCCCTATTCAAAACTAGATTAAAGACCTATCTGTTGAGTAAAGCATACACTCAGTCCATCACTTAGCGGGTTCCCACACAGGTTCTGCATCTTGTTGATATACACTGTGAACATCAGCTCCGCTAATTATTCTCTTTATTCTCCATTTCCACCTGGGGATACTCTTCCCGAGGCCCTCAGACTATGCAGTCACTGATTCAATCCAAGACCAACGACGAGATGATCCCAAGGTTTCCATATCCTGGACCAGGCCGTATCCTGAGCAGCTACTGTGGTGGTCATGGAGGAGTGGAGAACATGAGACTGATTCCTGTGACGCTCCAGAGACAGACGAGTCTTCGCTGAGGCCAGCTTCCAGCCTCCGCCACTGAGACTGCAGCTCTGCACAAGACGTTTGGCCAGTGGAGAAATTAAAATGGTCGTGCCCAACTGAGCCTGGTTTCTCTCAAGGTTTTTATTTTTCACTTCCGCCATTAGTGAAGTGTTTTTCCCTCTCCGCTGTCACCACTGGCTTGCATGGTTCAGGATCTGTAGAGCTGCACATCGTTGGATTTGCTCTTCAGTGTTTGGACTCTCAGTAGTGATTATTAAACCACACTGAACTGAGCTAAACTGAACTGAACTTAAACACTACAAACTGAATTACACTGTTCCTATTTACTGTGACCTTTTATGTGAAGCTGCTTTGACACAATCTACATTGTAAAAGCGCTATACAAATAAAGGTGAATTGAACTGAATTGAACAAAAAAAAAAAAAAAAAAAAAAAAAAATAAAATAAAATCACTAATGTATTCTGATATTCCAATGCGTAAAAGCACAACTCTTAATAATGAAGCCAAGAGAATGGGAACTTTGGCTGACCTCACTGCTCAGTAGGCTTATAGGTAATATGGTATACCGCGGGATCTAAAAACAGCAATGGTGTCAGTTTCAATACTGTTTCTGTCATAAAAAACAATGCACTTAAATAGGAGGCAAGTATTAAATATTAAATATTATTAATTTAATGCCTAAAAATGCGTGAGCGTGATTGTCATCACAGGACAGTGTGGAGGAAAGAGAGAAAGGTGAGGTAAGATGGCGAGTTGTGCACCAAGTGACCTGGTCTCGTAAAAGAACACAACCTCTGCAGTTTGGCAGTATTTCGGGTTTCAACAGAAAGAGAAGGGAGACGTGGTAAATACCAACTAGAGGTCTGCATTCCTGCTGCTCATGCAGATCTCTATTACGAACAAGACAAACAGGTGACCTGAGGTCGTATATACAGTATTCAGTTTCTGAATGGTTTAGGCATAAGCCAACAGTTTGGTGACGCTGTCTGCGCCTTACATCATCATTTTTTTATTATGGACGGTAATATTGAATACCGAGGTGAAATAGGGAGGAGGTTTGACGGTATCATAATTTGGATACCGCCCAAGCCTACTGCTCAGCTTCCACACATGACTCTCAGTGCATGAATCTGTAGGCACGCCATGCATGCTGATGATTAAACTGCTTAAATGGTGATTAATGTTTTGTAATATACTCTGAGGACTATGTATCTGTTTGCCCGAGGGATTAACTCATTGTTCAATTGATAAGCATGCTCTTGAACGTAGGATTTAATTAGGTTATATGCCCGTTTCTATGAATGACCTATGCTCTGTTTCTGAACACGAACCTAGTAGTGGAGCTTTATCTATGCATGACAAGTATAAAAAGCTGAAATATACAGACCAGCTTTGCGCTTTCTGACCTATCTATATTGATCTAAACTGAGGTTGGTTGCCCTTTATTCTCAGCGGAGGATAAAGTAAGGGTTCTGTTATTTGTATTTTGTTTATTTTACTTTTTCACTGTATTTTATTTTATTAAAAGTGTATTTTATTACTTATCTTCACTGGAGTGGACATTGAGTGTGTGTTTTTTATTCATTGCCATGTCAGCAACCAAGGCTATTTTCATGGCAAGAACATTTAAATAATAAATAAACAATTAAGAACAACAAACAAATGAATACACAAGTTCAATAAGATGTTTAGTCTAAACATTTTCCTGGTGTCACTTTGCTAAAATGTCCTTCGAGTTCATTTCTGGAAGCATTTAAAGCAGGACAGTCCAGTTAAATGTGTTTTACAGTGAGGGGAGTTGTGCAGCACAAACATTGAGTGGGGTCTTCATCTTTAATTAAAAAGGCGTGAGTTAATCTTGTATGTCCAATACGACGTCTGGTAAAAATCACTGGATCAAATCTTAAAATGCCTTACTTTTTTTTTTTTGGAGCTTTCAGGTTGGATTTCAGGTAATTTATTATTTTCCAATGCATCCCACTCCTCTTGCCACTTATTTAAAATGTAAACGTTGATAAAAGCTCTCCTCTGATGGAGGAATTTGGAGTGGACATTGACTTCATTTTCCAGAAACCCATCAAGTTACCCTGTGTGGTAAAGTATGAATCTGATTTATTTCTTGAGCAAAACATTATAAAGATGATCCTTTAACTAAACTCTAGCTAAGAAATAAAGCCAAGAGAGGATCCTAGTTTATCTTAGTTTAATTAGGGTGATTAAATAAAGGGGATCCAGCAGAATGGAAATGCTGCTTTATTCACTAATGATTTATGAGATATTACTGTTAATGTGCAGAAATCTTTGGATGGAAACAGTCAATGTGATGCACTCATGATGACGCACTGGTGAAGAGTGAGTGTGTGTGTGTGTGTGTGTGATGTGGAGTTACCCACAGTAACTATGAAGGTCATCACCACAAACACAAAGCGGAACCAGATCTCCACCTGAGAGAAGGTGGCGTTGTACATCTTAAACTGCTCCAAAACACACACACAGAGAGAGAGAGACAAACGGATGATTATTCATCACAATAATAAACGGGTGATAATAGAGACTGTTCAGTAAAACAGAGCTGGAGTGTGTGCTGTTCTTCTGCATGTATGTTTCGGCTCATGCATTCGACTCACCACAAAAGTGACATTCTTGATGTTGTCCTTGAGGTCGTCCTGCAGATTCCTGAAGCTGACGTTGATCTTGTACTGAGTGTAGTTCAGATAACCCAGATGCAGGACGATGATCTCATCACACGCCTGCTGATGCTGCGCGGACACACACACACACACAATTTATGAAGACCTGAAAGAATACACACACATGCTCACAAACACACTCATGCACACACCACGCTCATGAACATCTGAAATAACACAAGCATGCACACCCAAACACACACACACACACACACACTCATAAGACCTGAAAGAACACACATGCATATGCACACACAATCACTCTCCCACACACTCACTCACAAACACGCACACACTCATGAAGACCTTAAAGAACATATACATGCAACACACACACACACACACACACAAAGATTTAAAAACACACACACACATTAATAAGGCCCTGAATGAAAGCGCACACACACACACTCACAGCGGCGCAGCGCAGGCTTCTATTCTTGTTGTGCACGTTGTCACTGATGCGCATCACACTGGCGTCCTGCATCACACCCTGCAGCTCCACATTCATCCCGAACTCCCGCCAGCTGAAATCTACAACTGAATACACACACACACACACACGCACACACACATTAAACAAAGACGAGAGGAACAAAGATTTCAGAGAAAAGATGATAATAATGCAAACTCTGAATACTGAGGGAAACAATAATCATCAGCAAACTCTAGAAGTCTGCGCAAGACATAACCCGGTCAGAAACCATGACTGTAAGTTGTCATAATTAATATTTGTAATATCTGCATGCCCTATTGTTGCATATATCAGATTAAAGCTGGATGATGATACAGTTAGATGTGTGGAGGATATAAAGCAGCAGTTAGCTGTGTGTTTAGAGTGATCCTCACTGTTGTTCTGAAGCTGAATGATGCACGTGAGCCACAGCTGCTGGTTATAGTTGGACAGCGGCTGAGATCTGAGGTCAAACGGACCAATCTGAAGACAGAACACACACAAACATATCAGACTTACACCAGCAGTTCAAGATCGCCAGTCACTGACAGTATTGCAGAAGGCGTCCCACTTTTATTTAGCTGTGTGTAAATGACTCTACATGCTAAGAGTGTGGCGGTTCAGTTAACAAACACACTGCTGATGACAGAATGCCTTAGATATAATAGTGTACAACTACATTAATCGAAAACTATGCATGTTTTTTAATAGTGTGGAGCCGGGTGTAGTCGTAGATGAGGAGAGATGGCAAGTTCAAGCCTCAGATTTTAAATATCTGGGTATTTGTATTGACAGACGTCTTACTGTTAGATTGCACATTAAGGATTGCTATATGTACAGTTCAAGTCAGAATTATTCGCCTTCCTGTGATTTCTTTTCCCTAAATATTTACCAAATGATGTTTAACAGAGCAAGAAATTTTCCACAGTATTTCCTCTAATATTGTTTCTTCTGGCAGGGTACCCCCGGGATCCTCCAAATGAAATTCAAGGCTTTTTAAGACCTTTTTAATACCATTTCAGATGAAATTCAATGACAATTTCGTACCCATTCCAACAGAAGTATGAGGGAAAAATGTAAAACCTGTATAAACGTACAAGTGACTTCATATTAATTTATTTTGTGTTGTCACTTGTCACTTTATGTACACTGGAAGCTTCTGTAGCCAAAACATATTCCTTGTGTGTGTGAAGCACATTTGGCAATAAAACTGATTCTGATTCTGATTCTGGAACTGAATAAAACATTCTATTTAACTTGTCAGTTATATTCAATACATAGGCAACAGCGTATTCGATTTTTAATAAACAAATACATTTGAACTTGGTGTTGAACACTATAGCCTTCACAGCTCTGCTGCCTTCGGTGCAATTTTTTCACCCAGACTCTCAAGTCCTGAAAGCTTCTGCTTGTGGCTTTTTCTCAACGCGTTTGGCGTAGAGTTGATGTTGAGCCACAATAAGATAGGATGTTCCTTGGCTGTGGTGGCAAAGCTTCTAATGTAGAAATTAAAGGTGTGAACCTACACTGGTCTCAATCGGTTCAATTCGATATCTCGGTGCATACACAGTTTATATTTGGGGGGGGGCTGTATAAACACACACACCTGTAACAAGCGACACACAGCATTACGAGAGAGAGAGAGAGAGAGAGAGAGAGAGAGAGAGAGAGAGAGAGAGAGAGAGAGATTCATTACTTTCATTCGCTCAATCGCAGTGAAATAGGAGTTTCTGCTGTACATGTCAGTGAAACACTGTCCAGAAAACACATGCAGTGAAATTGAGCACAGTTTCTGCGTTTTTAAGTAGTTTGAGCATTGTAAATCCTCATGCTCGCCTCCCTCGCCATAGTAAGCTACAGCGAAGCACTTTCTGCTATGACGTGTAGCGCGAGATGCACTCAACGTTACGCTGCATGAATTTTTTAATTAGCCTACATTAGTAACAGTTCATATTGTTATGGTGTGATCTGTAATCCTAGGAAAGGCAAAAATAAATGAATAAAATAAGACCTTTGTGACGAAATCCAAGACTTTGTATACTAAATTCAAGGCTATGATTTAAGATGATCAAATTTAAGACTTTTTCAATGCTTTTAAGACCCCGGGGGTAGTCTGTCTGGAGAAAGTCTTATTTGTTTTATTTCGGCTAGAATAAAAGCAGTTATTAATGGTTTTAAAGGCATTTTAAGGTCAATATTATTAGCTCCTTCAGCAATATTAGTTTTGGATTGTCTCCAGAATAAACCACTGTTATACAATGACTAGTTAAGCCTTTAAATGTCACTTTAAGATGAAAACTAGTATCTTAAAGGATATCTAGTCTAATATTATGTACTGTCATCATGTCGAAGAGAAAAGAAATCAGTTATTAGAGAGGAGTTATTAAATCTATTATGATTAGAAAATCCTCTTTCCATTATACAGAAATTGGGGACAAAATATCCAGGGGTGCTAATAATTCTGACTTCAATTATATGTATGTAAAGTACTATATGTTGTAATATCTAAGAGTGTATTTGAGACTGCTGCTGACTCTGCAGAGGATCTCACCTTGGAGCCGTTGACGCTGACGCTCAGCCCGTTATAGTAATTCTCACTTATGATCTTTGGTCCTGCGGGAGAGACGTTTATCAGTGAACAAGAACAAACTCAGCTGCACGTCTCACATAATAAAGGAGAGATTTGTCTGTTTCAGCCCTCCATGACCAGAATCAGCCTCCGTGTCTCCTGTTTTCCCCCATAATGCACTCTTTCACCTCAGTGGTGTAGAGTTACTGAAATACTGCTGGACACACAACTGAAGGCACTCAATGAGGTATACTCTAGGGCTGTGCATATATATGTGGACAAAATAAAAGAAGTCTATGGATTACATTATGCTCTATTGTTTATTTGGTGGTGTCTCAAAATACACTGTTTACGATAACACTTTTCCACAGGTTACAGAAGCCAGAAACTCAGCTTTTATTGCACTGTTACTCATGATCAACAGTAAAAATGACAATTGTCCCTCTTCCTAACAGGGAAAACCAGCAACAATCAAGAATCAGGGCTCGAAATGAACCCTTTTGCTTGGTAGCACTGGTGCTCCTAACTTTAAAAATGTAGGCGCACCAGCCGAAATGTAGACACACCCATCAAAAATGATGTGAAAATTAAATAAAGACTAAATAGAAAGATTAAACAGAACATCTCGTGATTAAAATGTGTGGCAAACGCTGTTACCTGAAAGTCATAGCGGACTTTAACTCACTGGAAGTCTTTAATCCACTCTTAGAAAAGTGTAAACGGTGGATTAACATTCACCACATGATCACGAATCAAATGTGCCATTATTTGGTTTCCAAGACATAATCTGTCAGCGCTATTTTCATTCTCTCGTATCCAGACCTTTACATTTTCCGATGTAGCTCCGTCATCTGAAGGCAGAAGGCATTGACTGAGTGATTGACAGCTGATATTAACCAATCCACTCGCGTTCAGTTCTAGAGCAGTGGGCCAATCAGAAGAGCTTGAAGGCGGGGCAAGCATTGTTTACTGCAGCAAGTTGACATGTCCACTGTTTTACACTATTCCTGATCACTGCGTTTGCCTTTTTTAGGTGCAAAGACGTGTTCTGCGTGAATGTCTCCTAAATCTGTGCACGCGGTGAACATTTTGCTGTGAAAACCTGTCGCACGGCAACAATTTTATGCACCCGCACAAATGCTCCCAAATATATTTTGAGGTCGCATAGATAAAATTTCGGGCGTATATGACACCAAAATGGTCACAATTTCGAGCCCTGAAGAATGCATGATTATATGCTGTCATGGCTTTGGGATCAATAAATGTGATTATAATGGAAGTCAATGAGGCAAAAACAGCCACCAATATAACCAAAGGGGAGTCGATCTGCCCAGAGTGTATTGTTGAGGTTTTTGTTCATTTTCAAAGCGTTTTCCCAAATCATGCATCAAAATAAGATTTGTCAGCAAAAATCATTCCAGTTGCTGAAACACAGAGAAGGTCGTGGCCAAATTAAGACTCAAAATCACTCCAGAGTGGATGAAAATAACTCCCACCGGTAAGAAATGATTATCCGATAGTTTTCTTCAGCTTGATGAAGCAACTGTAATAATTGTGTTTGGTCCCCTAATGTTGAGAGGCGCTCTTATAAATGAGCTTGGAAATCTCTACACAAATTAAAACCCTGGGTGTGATTCTGGACTCTGAATTGTGATCTATTATGGAGCATCCAGACTATTGTAGGGAAACGGAATCAGGGAAGTGTAGATCTCACCTGACACACCGATGAGTGTGGAGACGCCGAAGCAGAAGAAGAAAACCACAAACACCAGCACAAAGTGTCTCTTGGAGAGCGTGTAGAGACGCATCGGGGCCAACCTGTGCACGCACACACATGCACACACACACACACACAATCAGTGGCTGCTTTTTATTCAGCATACTTCTGAATACAACAGAATAAATTCATAAAGGTTTTTTTGGTGTGTGTGTGTGTGTGTGTGTGTGTGTGTGTGTCAATAAACTGTCCCTTTAAATACAACACATTCCCTTAACACAGTGATTCATAACAATAAATAGACACCAATAACAATAATATTAAATAAACCAAATCTTTTTACAATTGATCATTCAGACAGGACCAGATAAAGACTGTGTTTACATTACAACATTATAAAAGTGACAGATATTTACTATATTGTCATGTCACACACATTTACTGTGACTCAAACCACTGCGCTGTGATCATCTACACACGTTATTATTGCAGTGTTTGTATGTTTTCTGATAGAACTTATTTTAGCTACAACATCACAACATGGTGGTTCAGTGGTTAGCACTGTGGCCTCACAGCAACAAGATCGCTGTTTCGAGTCTCAGCTGGGTAAGTTGGAGTTTCTGTGTGGAGTTTGCATGTTCTCCCCGTGTTGGCGTGGGTTTCCCCCACAGTCCAAACACATGCGCTATAATAGGGGAATTGATTAACTAAATTGGCCGTAGTGTATGAGTGTGTATGGGTGTTTCCCAGTACAGGGTTGCAGCTGGAAGGGTATCCGCCATGTAAAACATAAGCTGGATAAGTTAGTGGTTCATTCCGCTGTGGTGACCCCTGATTAATAAAGGAACTAAGCCGAAGGAAAATGAACGACAAACATTGATCAAAATATGACACTGACGTCACGTGCGCAGTGTTGAAAGTTAATTAGCATAACCGACAAGCACTATTATAAAAATATACACAACTTCAATGGAAATAATGATGGCGCTGCACATAATTGAGGCTACATTCTAAACTAAGCAATGGTTTAATTAGAAACAAGGAGAGTTTCTTTAAGTTTTGCAATCAAAGATATGAAAGCGTGCGCGCACACACACACCGACACACACACGAAACAAGATCACGCCCACATTATCCACCCACCGGACACAACAGCAAACACGAGACATACAGTGTGTCCCAAACACCAAAAACAAGCTCCAAACACACTCGTTTATTTATTTATCGCAGTAAACACGGTGTAAAGCGGTGTAAAATCACTTCCCGCTCACTCAAACAGCTGTACGTTTACAAACAGAGGCCACAACACCCACCCCGAGCACATACGCGTGTGTTTGTGCGCGTGTTTTACGATTTAATTGTCATTCACACACTTACCGCTCCATCGCGTTCATTTTATTCCACCGGCGACGGAAATAAATCAGAGAATAATGCTCGCTGGCGGCGCATATCCGCACACATCAGCCCAATGACGTCACTCCTGTCAAACCACGTGACCTCCGCCGCAGTGCGCATGTGTTAAATGCGTTGTATATTAATTAACAAACAGATATAGATAATATTCTGCTGACTTTTGGAAGCAGGTTTTAGGATTGATTTTTGATTTAATTAAATAATGAGCTTGAATGTATGATTCTTTTTTTAATCTTAAAATAATGCTTTTAAAATAGAGACATTTTCCTGGGAAGTTTCACACACATAAAGCATACATATCTATTACTCCCTCCTTTAATTTTTGCTTTAATGATAAAAACTATTATTTTATACTTCTTTGACCTCAGTTACAAGAACTAAAAAAGCTAGAAAACATGTCTAATAATTAACAAAATCTGTACAATTTAATATATCAATTACAATGGTTGACTGTTTAAAAAAATAATAGATATAGATGTGTTACTTTAATGTAGCTCGTGTTTCAACTGTGTAAGTTATTGTAACTGTGATGTGCTACATCATAAATAAAACACTTCTATAGACCAAATAAACATTAAAACTGCAACTATCCGTTTTAGAAATGATAATTTTATGTTTCTGACTCAACGCTTCTGAGTTTTTATTAGTATTTTTTTAATCATTGTTAAAGATAATTTGCCTATTTATTATTGTATCTATATGCTTATATAGACTGTTTTTGAGCTTAATAATAAAATTAATTCATTCTCTTTTCGGCTTAGTCCCTTTATTCATCAGCGTCTGCCACAGCGGAATGAACCGCCAACTCATCCAGCACATGTTTTTACGCAGCAGATGCCCTTCCAGCTGCAAACTATCTCTGGGAAACATCCATATGCTACGGACAATTTAGCCTACCCAATTCCCCTATAGCGCATGTGTTTGGACTGTTGGGGAAACCGGAGCACCCGGAGGAAACCCACGCCAACACAGGGAGAACCTGCAAACTCCACACAGAAATGCCAACTGACCCAGCCGGGACTCTAACCAGCGGCCTTCTTGCTGTGTGGCGAACGTGCTACCCACTGCGCCACCGTGCAGCCCCTTAATAATAAAATAAATAAAAAACAAGGACTGTATCTGTAATCTGTTTAACAAGTAATATTTTTTAATAAGTCTGACTCACTGATCTATAATAGAGAACTGGTCTGACTTCTTAACCTGTGTATTGACTCACGCTTAAATACACCTCTTTACTGTAGCTGTAATGCCTTACATTATAAATAAAACAATGCTATAGGATAATAAACACTAAATACTCTAACTATCCATTTTAGAAATAATATTTTTATTCTTTACATCTCTTTATTGTAGCTGTAATGTGCATAAATAAAACAATGTTATAGCCTAATAAACACCAAATACTTGAACTTTCTGGTCTAGAAATAATATTTTTATGCTTTACACCTCTTTACTGTTGCTGTAAAGTGCTTTTTCGTAAATAAAACAATAATAAACACCAAATTCTCCAGCTATCAGTTTTAGACATAATATTTTTATGCATTTGACTTCATATCCACGGTGTTTTGACTTTTAAACTCACCCGCACGCCATTTTAAGTCGTCATTGTTTGTTTGCGCGTGAAAACCAATATACAATCTGATAATATAGTGAATAAAAGCATTATTATTTGTTATGTATGTTAAATAAATATGTACATGTACACAATATCGCTCCTGTACGCTGTCAGCTGCTCTTTTAGGTCAATGCAGACAGTCACCATCCATTTAATATTTAACCGGTGAAACGTTACTGACTCACATTCAAATTCACGCGCGCGCCATTTTGACTCGTCATCGTTTGTTTGTTTGTTTGCGCATGTAACAAACAAACACACAGTCTGATGATTTAGTGAATAAAAGCATTAATATGTGTAATGTTTGCACCTGTAGAATCGCTCGTTCCTGTACGGCGTCAGCTCCTCCTTCAGCTCATTGCAGGCTTCAGTGATGCTCCTGCAGAAGCGCTTCATTTCCCCGACCAGCGGGTTCTCCAGGCTGCAGAACTCGGCCTCCACCCGCTCCATCTCCGCTGGAGGAAAATAAATGGCGTTTCACGGTTGTTTCTGGCGACTCTTTTGACTGGAAATGCAGGCGAAGCGCTTCAATTGTGCAGGTTCGAGGATCTGCTGAGCGCACGAGCACACGGGGGCGCGCAGGGGGGGGGGGGGGTGGGGGGGGGGGCTGTCACGTGACCACGGACGTTCAGGACCACGGACAGGGTAAAGCGTAGAAGAGATACAGCTGTGGATACTCGCATCAATCATACAGCATCATTGTGATTCTGTACAACTATAATTAATATTTTGCGGATATTCTACATTTTTTTACACTACTGTAAGGGGTTGGGTAGGCGTTATTAAAATACAATTGAATATGTATTTAATAAATAATATACATAATACTCGGTATAATTACTATCTTTACATTACTGTGATGGTTAGGTTTAGGTTTTGGGTAGGGGTAGACGTTAATAAATTACAACTAATGGGTAATTTAACAAATAATATAAATAATTATAACTAACTTCTGATCGCAGCTGTATCCCTTCTAACAACAATATGGAATTCGCAGATTGTTTTAGCCAATCGTCAAGTATATTTACTTGCGTAAATCTATGTAAATATATGTATTCAGTTTTATATTAATTTCACTAATATGACTGAATAATACGTAAATCTTTTTAGTATTCATGTACAATTAAGTTAAAGTCATGTTTTCTATAATTTATTGAAGATATTTTATAGGAGAGACTTGCTTTATGAACCAAACAAGTGGATCTAATTGGATTGTTTTTAGTTTTACTCTAACAAAAATATAAATAGAGACATAAAAAAGCATAAATCCATAGATATTTTATGAAATTCTGTGCGGAAACAGCAAATAATGTCAGCAGATTCTGTCTGGGCCTGCAAATGACCCACAATACTGTAGTTTTCTACAACTATAGAGTATATTATACTACAATCAACAACTACTTAGTATACTATGTAGTTAACACTACAGTATGCTCAAAGATTCGTAAATAATATGTACAGTATAATACACTTTACTATACTGTTCAAAAACATACAACGTCAGTGGATCTGCTTCATACTGCAAAAGAAAGGTCAACACAATAACAGAGAAGAGATCATTCAGCCTTTACACTTTATTGGGCTACACACCGACAAAAGGACACAATTCAGCTTTTGAGGAACAACAAAACTGTTCATTACAGTACAATGCAAACCCTAGTGCATAGGCTTCAAGTTAGTCACGCCTGACCCCGAACCCCAGAGTCTGTTTACAAAAGAAGAGTCAAAAAAGGGGGAATTAGCAAAGCGTGAGATTCCCCTAAATATACAGTATAGAGCAAAGAAACAGGTAAAGACACTTCAGAAAAGGTAACTAAATCAATGTGTAACTTTCCTGCCAAGCAGTCACCTCAAAACCAAACGGCATCATGGGTGTTTCAATTCAGACAGAATGGACACAAGTTTGAAATGCTAAAACGTGTTGCAATCATAACAAACAATGGCGTGCGTCTCCAAAACCTTTCCATGCTCACCTCTAAACAAACACTTATGGTATTCTTTAAAGTCTTCTCCAAGCATGCCATACAAACGTTCACTTACCAAATGATTCCTTCATCCCTAAAAGCACCACTTTGACCTATTCCTACAAACACCGAGCACATTTTTTTGGATTTCATGTTCAATAATTGGACAAGAAAAACCAATCAGCACGCTGTAGACACACGTGTGTGTGTGAATGGATTGTGTAACGTGAACAATCTCAATCCTTTCAGTGATAAAAGACTCATCGGTTTGTTGTATTAATACCCAAACCGAACTGTACAAAAACACACGTGACGAACCCATTCAAGGTCACTTGACTACACACCGTCACCACGATCACCAACACACACCTTCAAAACGGCAGAAAATACACCAAAACCCACCGCCTGCGCATCCGTCATCCACGTTATATACAACAACACCAAGCTGAAGAATCATTTGTACATAAATAACAGATTAAATGCCATGTTAAATCTCGCGTATCAGGAAATCCGACGGTAAAGAAAGCATTAGTCTTGACATTATTGCACAACAAACAAGACATAAATAAATAAATAACCAACTACTTTTGTTTTCAATTCACCATCAGGGTAGAGTCCAGAAATCCTGGTGAAGGAACAAAAATATTCACCATGTTTAACCCCCAAAAAACAAAGCTTCTTTGTGTTTGGGTCACTCTTTACAAAAGACGTAAGACACACACACACACATGCACGATGTAATGGTTCCCGAAACAAACACTGTCAAACTGTTCGAAAACATTGAAATGCACTGACCTTTAAATTCACTTTCAGAAGTGGGACTCGTCTATTCATGCTGCATCGCTTGCTTGTCAGTCGAATCAATAAAAACAAAGTGTCGCTATGTTCATAGAGGATCAGTAATCCTCCACATGTGAAATGATAAAGGCAGAATTATTAGTCCTGCTGTGAAATTTTAATTCCTAAGTGTTTCTTTTCCCCCAACACATTTGTAAGCATTAATTTATGTTGTTAAAAGCTTAACCAGGTTAATTAGCTTAACCAGGCAAGTTTACAGTACTTGGAAATTAAAATTCCACCGGAGGACGATTAATTTAGTCTTCAACTACATTTATCAATCATTGCTGTTCCTCACAAACCTACTGCTGAATTTCTATGTGAACTACAACGCTTCATCTAACACTGATATTCTTAGCACTGATAACAAAGGTGTCGCACAAATACATTGCTTTCCAAAAATAAAAAGGTATGAAATGACATTGTTGAAACACGGTAGAAAAATATCTCCTGTTTGCTCATGTTGAGGTGGACTAAATGTGGCTTGAGAGCCATTACACAGAATCACTTCACAGAAGCGTCAGCAGGGGGCAGTCACTTCATTTTAGGAGGAGTGGGATGTGAGCTCTGATTGGCTAATCTTACCGTCTGATCGCTCAGAAGGACAGAGATGCACAATTAGAAAGGATGTACAAGACGATAAAAATAACGTATTTGTCAAATATAAAATGACACATGTGGGGGGAGTACAACAAAAAAAAGAGCAGATGAACAATAGTGAACAGCAAAGAAATGAACAAACATGAATTCCTGGAATCAGGATTGATTATTCACTAAAAACATCTAGAGTGCTAATGAATACAGCATCAATGGTTTCACCGTTGAGCTTATTCGGTTTTCTGTCTACCAAAGCAAGTCCTTCCTTACAGAAATACCTAGAGCGCATCAGCTACAGACTGGATATTCAGTCGTACTATTTCTTATTAAAATACACTTTATGACTGCAAGCCGAGAAGCATCTAATTAGATGCTAGCAATTGAACTCCAAGGGTAAAGTCCCTGGAAGTGAGTTTAGATATGACCTCCTCGAAGTGTGACAAACATTAGTATCCTATGCAAAAAAAAGAAAAATGAATTAGTAATGACAGTATGTTGTACAGCAATAGATTTCAGTGCCCAGTAGTACCTCTAACACTTGGAAAATGTGGCAACAACTTCCCAGATGTAGTTTTCAAGTATTAGTACTGCATCTTTAACTGGGAAAATACTAAAAAATAACAAAAGAGCAAAGAAAGAAATGGTTTAATTGGCTAAAATGTTCCTGCCCAGTCGATCACTTGAGGCGCTGGGTGACATTAGCAAGTGCTACAGCAAAAGCTTGCACAGCTGAGAAGGGGTACTGAAAGTCCAGGATGTATGCGTTCCCATCGATCCTTCCAAACTGCATCACCTAGACAGAATAAAGCAGGTTAGAAGCGAACACCTGAATAAAGGTGACCAACTCATACAGAATCTAAAGGTTATTTGCATACCTGTCTGCCCTCAAGCTCAATCTGGAAGTTCTTTGCTGATTCCTGCGTGACTCTCCCTCCAAAGTCCAGCTGGTAGACCTGCGTGGCTTCATTCCAAAGAGGCTGTTTGTTGGCCATGATGTAGACGAAGCCCTGGCTGCCGAGGCCACGGTCCTCTTTCTCATTCGCTTTTCGGCATTTGATCTCATCCAGCTCACAACCTCCTGCCCGCAGGTTTCTTTTGGCTTTCCAACTTTTTTTCCCACTCTGGCTCTGGTTCATCAGCTCATCTCCACTGATGAAGAGCTCTGGCTCACTCTCTGAGCTGTCCTGGAACTCATTTGTGGTGGCCTTGCTTAGCTTTTTGGCTTTCAGCTGCTCTTTTTGACCTTTAGGTTTCTTTTTATCTCTTCCACCTAACCTCGGACTGGAGATGAGGGAGTTGAAGTCCCCAAGGGCACGGCCCTCTTTTTTGGACTTGTTGCCTCCCTCTGTGATTGCTGGAACATTAGCTTCATCTGCCCGAGTGTTGTCCAAACGCTTTCGATTCTTCTTGCCAAACCTGTCTGCTCGTTGAGGAACAGGGCTTTCGTTAAGTGAGAGCACCTCTTGAAAGCCTTCCCCAGCTTCAGCTATTGCTTCTGGGGGACTGACCGCAGTCTGGAGGTCTGGGGGAGGTGAAGGCAAAGGCGGCGGTTGAGGAGGTGGAGAAAGAACAGGTTTATCTAGCATGTGGGAAGCCTTGGGTGGGAGAGATGGGGCAGGACCTGGGGGGCTCGGCATGGGAGGACAGGGATTGTAAGAACCCCATGGATGAAGAGGAATGGCAGTTACAGGCAAACTAGAACAAGAAGCTGTACCAGGGTACATTGGTGGGAGGGGACAACAAGCCAGGTTGGGCAAATTTGGTGGATAACCAGGAGGCAAGACCACTGCCTGGTCTTGCTGGGAAAAGGAAAGTGGAGCAACCACCTCTTTAGGAGAAGGGGGCCGTGGAGATGCTTGCACTGCCTGCAGTGGGGGACTACTGTATGCAGCACTTGGTGGATAGGGCAATGCAATCTGATAAGCTCCCGCTAGTGGAAAAGTGGTGGGGTTAGGACTCGTTGGAGATTTAGGTGATAGGACAAATGGAAGACGAGATACGTCCAGATGCTGTGCAGGGCCGAGGATGAGCGGAGGTGGTTTGTGAGGTGCAGGAGGTCCAGAGGGGGACAGAGTCGCTGTGCGCTCTTGAGGAACCCAAATCTCTTCCGTAGCAGATGGGTCCCATTGATACGGTGGAGGCCGTTTGACTGTCAAACCCACTACCTCAGTATTAAGAGCCATTTGTCTTAGAGACTGATTCAATGCCTCATCTTCTGTAAAGGCAGAGTTGATATAGTCAGCCCTTTCCCTGTTTCCAGCTCCAGTAGCCACTCCACCAGTGCCATCCAGACTAAGCAGACTGTAGGAAGATTGGGAAGGCAGAGGAGAGGCACTGTTGGAGTGCACTATAACCGTGCTATGAGGTGCACCACCCCCAGTTGGTGGGAAATCTTGCCTAATGATTGTGCCCCCAGCTATTCCGTTACTTCCACTGCTTGTGGTTCCACTACCGTTATTACTGCACTGACTGCATGTATAAAGAGCTGTCGGCCCTCTTGGTTGATAGGAAGCAGACAAAGTACTGGCTTTGGCCTTGGGGGGTAAAGTCCGCTGGGGATCCAGCATTTGGGAAACCTTCAATGCAGCTTCCCGACTGTTGCGCCTCAAGGTAGCATGAATCAAGCTGCTGTCCAGTCTCTGGCCAGGGTTGCGCCCTGCTCCGGCCTGGTTGGCTATGTCAGGGTAAGGGGGAGGGTCCCCGCTGGGTATAGAGTACCGTGGCACAGTGAGACGGTTCAACGTGGCTGAGGCATAGGGCAGCTGCACCTTCTTCCCCTCTACAGCAGAGGAAGATGATGAGACCCTGAGGGTGGCGGAGCTTCCTGGGCCCTGCAGCGTGTAAACATTCTGGTTGCAAACAAGTCGTGTGCGGGGTCTGCACACCTCTTCCACATTTCCACTGCTGTCAAATGTGGTGATGCGTTCATAGCCCAATGGGGTTGGGTATTGAGCTCCTAGTGCACCAGGTGGATACAAGGTCAGATCCCCTTTCTTTAGACTAACTTCTCCTGAGGATGACGTGCTAGTGCTGCTTCCCACTGCCCCAGAGGTGGAACTTGCAGAAGCAGCAGCAGTCGCAGCTGCCACTGCAGCGGCAACTGTGCCAGGGTAAGGAGGGGGTGGGTTCATTTTGCTAATCTCAAGAGGTGCAGTAAAAACTACTGCATCACCCTCAGCTAGTTGTGGGGCAGAACGAGTGGTTTTAATTTTAAGCAGGAGCTCATGCTCCCCACGATCTGTACTGTGCTCTACAGTAGGGACAGCAACTGGTATTGTACTTTGTGGAAGCTGAATGACTGGGCATGATGGTTGACCTGAGGGCAAAGTTGGAACAGGGATTTGCATCTGATGCTGCTGTTGCAACTGCTGCTGCATTTGCTGGTGCTGTAGCTGCAGTTGCATTTGCAGATGCTGCTGTTGTATTTGATGCTGAAGCTGTTGCTGCATCTGCTGTTGTTGCTGCATCTGTTGGATCTGCTGTTGCATGTGTTGCTGCTGCTGTTGCTGCATGTGCTGATGCTGCAACAACTGTTGCTGCTGCAGCTGATATTGTTGCAGCTGTTGCTGTAGCTGCTGTTGCTGATAATGCTGTTGCAGCTGCTGATGTTGTTGTGATTGCTGCTGCTGCTGCTGTTGTTGTTGGGACTGTGCAACTAAAAGCCGACCAACGTCCATACCTCCAAAGATTACCTGACCAGGACTAGAATATCTGGCAGGAACAGTGTATTGTGCTGTGAGCACAGTGTCATGCTGTCCTTGGTCAGACACCCCAGGAGGAGCCACAGTCGATGTTGGGTTGGACAATACGTCTAACTGGACATTCTGATTGGCTAGTAGGGATTGGACTAGGCCAATGCTTTGAGTTGGAGACATGGCTTGGGCAGGGCTGTGTATGGGGGCAATGGGTATGTTAACAGTGCAAGGTGGATTATCATCAGTGATTCCTGATGCTCCTGTGACAGGCAGGTCATCCTCGTCCTCACTGAAGACATTAGGACTGAACATAGGAAGGTTAATGTATTCCACCGCGATCTTCCTCACCTCAGGGAGGTAGATGGTCATCTGTCTGGGCTGGAGGTGAAGCAGACTTGTCTTGTAGATAACTAGTGAGATGGCAAAGAATTTTTAATGTAGACAAAGTTGGATGTGTAAAACATGTAGAATAACCACTGAATTTGTAAAAGTGCAATACCTGCACCAAGATTTGTTGGCAAAAATGCTGCAAGCCCAACAATTTTGAACTTTGTTCCCCATATGTTAGATGTAACTTGCGCAAGGTAATTGTGCTAAAATACAAAGAGACAGATAAATTGTAATAAAAAGGAGATGCAGTTTACAGCCAACATGATCTATAAATTAGTTGTATAGCTTTGGTAATTACCTGTGTGATGTCATCTAGTGGGAACTCTCTGCGAGTCAGACTTGGAGAGCCAATAGAGGGCTTGCGAATGGGTAACCGTGGCGATCGGGATATTTCCTGTGTGGTGCGGGACAGCTTGGGGGACTTACGGGGATCTATATTTATCCTGTTGGTAAAGGGACACACTAAGTCTCTACAGAGAAGGCAGCACACGAAGAGAAAAGTTCAAGGTGAGTTTCCAGAAGCATGCATTGTAAAATTGCAGTTAAATAACAAACGTGGACACGTGACATTCTAGCAATCTTAGTAAAGCATTTTATCTTGCATTTCTTGTTAGCGGACACACATGCAATTTCACAATATGAAAGCTTGCAGATGCTCTTGCAAAGGTGACCTCAATGAAGTGATCAATAATAAGCCATATAAAAGTACAATTAAGTTTCGATTGAACTTAATGTTCTCAAAAATCTGAAATATGCTGTACCTGGGAAGCTTGGGAGACTTGCTCCCTCTGGAGATCTTTGGTGATTTCTTTCCTACCCAATCATCATTGAGCTCAATGTCACTGGAATCTGAGCAATTGCAGCTGTCAATCATGGAGGGGATGAAGCTGTTCCCATACACTTCATCTGTGGTAAAAATTTAAATAAAATTGAGCCCCAATCTGACAGCCATTTTGCTACAAAGCACTCTTCATTTACTTTTCTAAACCCACCTGTTTTCCCATCAGTCTTCGGGTCCATGATGACAAATTCAGGGCGAAGTTTGCTAATCCTACGGCCCTTCAGAATAGGAACAAGTCCTCCCAGATACTCCAGGTATAAGGTGTAGCATGGACCGCCGACCTCAGGGTTGTCCTCCGTTCGCTTCATGGTGCAGTGCAGACGCTCATTACCTGACGTCGGATAGCTCACAAAGTCCCGCATGTTGTTGGGATCTGGGATTGGAGGCTAAAGGGAGGAAAGGGTGCCAGATACAAAGACAGATGGACATTTTCAGAGTATTTCTTTAAATGAGGACTGGGCCAATAAACTGACGCATTGCAATTTGTGTATCATTTCTAGAATTTTCTAAGTATTTCAGAATGCTTTGTGATTGACTCTTGGCTAGTTTTTATAAGCAGATGGTGCTCTAGGCTAGTTTTAAACAGCAGACAATGCAAAAACTAGTTTTAAACAAAAGAGGGCACTCTAGGGTTGTGTTTAACGGCAGACGGTGCTCAAGGATAGTGTTTAACGGCAGACGGTGCTCTAGGCTAGTGTTTAACAGCAGATGGCGCTCTAGGCTAGTTTTTAAACAGCAGACGTGCTCTAGGCTAGTTTTTAAACAGCAGACGGCGCTCTAGGCTAGTTTTTAAACAGCAGACGGCGCTCTAGGCTAGTTTTTAAACAGCAGACGGCGCTCTAGGCTAGTTTTTAAACAGCAGACGGCGCTCTAGGCTAATTTTTAAACAGCAGACGGCGCTCTAGGCTAATTTTTAAACAGCAGACGGTGCTCTAGGCTAGTTTTTAAACAGCAGATGGCGCTCTAGGCTAATTTTTAACAGCAGATGGTGCTCTAAGCTAGTTTTTAACAGCAGACGGCGCTCTAGGCTAGTTTTTAAACAGCAGACGGCGCTCTAGGCTAGTTTTTCACGGCAGATGGTGCTCTAAGCTAGTTTTTAACAGCAGACGTCACTATAGAGGCTGGTTTTTAACAGCAGACGGTGCTCAAGGATGGTGTTTAATGGCAGACAGCGCTCTAGGCTAGTTTTTAACAGCAGACGTTGCTCAAGGATGGTGTTTAATGGCAGACAGCGCTCTAGGCTAGTTTTTAACAGCAGACGGTGCTCAAGGATGGTGTTTAATGGCAGACAGCGCTCTAGGCTAGTTTTTAACAGCAGACGGCGCTCTAGGCTAGTTTTTAACAGCAGATGGTGCTCTAAGCTAGTTTTTAACACCAGACGGCACTGTAGAGGCTGGTTTTTAACAGCAGACGGCGCTCTAAGCTAGTTTTTAACAGCATTTTTGAATAGTAGATGGCATTCTGGGTATTTCTTTAACATTAGATATATATTTTTTACCTTAATAGTGGGAGCGAAGGCAGAAGACACATATGTGCTGAGGCGGGAGGGCATGCTGAGCTTGGCCAGGTCTTTCTCCTCGTGGACGGCGCTGGCGATGGCCTGTTGGCACAGCAGCTGCAGGCTGGAGACTCTGTGCTCCACCCGCAGCACATACAGTGCCGGCCCGCAGGCCAGAAACACACGTGAGTCCCGGTGGCCCCAGCAAAGTGTACTGATCGGCCTCTGAACACAAGCAGAAACACATGTGCACTCAGAAAAACATCACTCAAACTGCCTGTGTTTTCATCAAGATACTACAAGTTTAATAGCCATTAAATATTGTTTTTTTTATACTGTATGTTACTGCATATTTATTATTTAATCTGTAAAAAGTCAATTAAGATGCATGTTTTTAGCCCACACCCATATTATATGTAAATTTTACAATCATTAACACTGAAATGAATTTAAAAAGTATTAAAAATTAAGTAAAATGAATTAAATTAAACGTAATTTTGAATACAAAAACAACGAAAAATGTAAAACATACAACAGTGTTCATTATACATATATGTATAAACTTTTCTAAATAAAAGTATGTTTATTTGAACTATACATAACATTACGTAGTGTAAGAATACAAAGAATATCAGGATAATAATAATAAATAATAATATAATAATAACAACAACAACAACAACAACAAAAAATATATATATAATGAACAACTCCCCACCCCACATCCCTACATGGTATTATTGTCACAAATTTTGTCAAGACATTTCTCATATTGATGTTACATAATGAACGTGGATATTTTTGATCTGCGAGAAATAGTTACATTGCAGGAACTGTTTATTTGATTGTGTTTGTGCGTGCGTGTGAGAGAGAGCGCTTGTGTGTGTTTATGAGCAAACACTCACCTGAGCAGGTGTTTCCAGTGAGTAAATGTGCTCCCCGCGAACATTGTAAAACTTCACAATGGCGTTTCGAGTGGCCTGCGTGGGGTCAGAGGTCACAAGTCTTTCCATCCCAGCAACAGCCAACAGATCCCCCTGGGAACACCACTGCACCACCACATCTGAGGAACACACACAAACACGTTATTACTGTAGAGAAAGACCATTTTAGGTTCACTGCCATATCAGTTTCTCTGGCTGTATTTAATGTGATGGCATTATGAATGCATTAATATTATACACAGCATTAATATGGCATTATGCTATGCTTACTATGTTTATAAATGGCACTTTTCTATAATAAAAAAAGTTTATATGTAACAAAATAATTAATATAAAAGATACAAATCCAAAATATTTGCTTTAAAGACTCCAAAACTATATGTTTAATAGTTCATATCAATTTGTAAATCAATTTGTAATTCCTTTTTATAGCAAATATCAACCTGTATATTATGTTCATATCTATTCGCATACTCCTGATTATTAATAGCAGCCTGCACACTACGTTCATCTATTTGTAAATATCTGATTCTACCTGACACGACTTGAATACTGTGCTCATAGCACATCCACCAGTAAACATTACCCACAGTTTTCTAGAATTGCATTTTAACTTACGCTTGTTTATTCTGCAATTGCTGCTATTGCACTTCGGGTTAGACCTAAACTGCATTTGCATACGTTATGACATTAAAGTTGAATGTAATCTAATCTAAAACAGTTCGGTTCTGTGTAGAAAGTGTAGGAAAAAATCAGTTTGCCATTAGTGAAAACAGATTTCAGCTTTAAATATCAGTATGTTGATTTGTTTAGTTGTATAATGTTTCCCTGAATCTCCAGCAATCTACTGACAGGCTCATTTATACAGGAGAACTCATCAGCAATTCAACTGCTATTTTCTTCGGTCATGTGACCTGTGCAGAGACCTAGAAATGCAGCACAATCCGCTAATATTTCCATCCGATTCAAGCTACGAATATTTAGATCAGAACAAGGCAGAAATATGATCACAAATTGTAAATTGTGAGCATCTGAGATCAATATTCTGCTGTTTTCAAGTCATTTAAAACCCT